>NW_022158157.1:0-8050 GCF_003316985.1 Fusarium coffeatum
ACACTACCTAACAAGGGACCATCTCTGTACCTATGGTCAATTATTCTGAGACTTTTCTCTCTAACCCTGTCAAGTCCCTCGATCCTTGACAACTCCTCACCTACAAGCACCGAATGTCATTATGCCGAAACCATTCAATCATGACGCATCCCAAGCCACTATCTAATCATCTGATTCTTGAATCAAGCTATAATTCTCTATCTCGATATCAACTGCCAAGCTGATACTATCTTTATGATGCCATCCTATCTTCGCATCCAAATTCTGGTCTCCGCAATCGCTGCTACATACAGTAGTGCTATCAACTTTCCCGCGGAAAACAAACCACGCCAACCACCCAACTCGGCAAACATGTCCCGTTTCGCTCCCACGATAACACACGCCCTCAGGTCAGGTCATTCCCCGCATCCATGGCTAGTGGTATCTAGGTAACTTATCCCTTCTCCACTGCACTTATCAATGTCGTATCCACTACCCTAGCGCTTCCCCGGATCCCAGAGACGAGGGTCAAGCATGAGTCGCTGCTATCGCCCCTTGAGGTTCACAAGTTCAAAAAGGCGCCTTTTCGCCCTCTGAGTTTCCACAATGACCAGGTCTCTGCTCATCCTCATCCTTCATCATGGCAGACACTAAGATTCAAGATACAGAGGACGTCAAGAAGATCCAACCCTTCGACAATGAAGACCCAGAGGCAGATATCAAGCCCGGTACCATCACAGACCTTGATGAAGCAGAGCTCTTCCTTCAACAACATGGCATCCCGCACTCTCGTCTGAATGAACTCATGTCCGATGAGGCAGCTCTCAAGAAACTCCGCAGAAAAGTCGATTGGACTCTCATGCCTCTTCTTTGCGGTACCTACCTCCTCCAGTACGTCGACAAGCAAGCTCTCGGCTACTCAGCCGTCTTCGACCTCTTCACAACAACGGGCATGACACCGGATGAATACTCATGGATGGCATCAATCTTTTACTTCGCCTACTTAGTCGCCGAATGGCCAGCATCCTACCTCACCCAGACATTGCCTACCGGCACAGTCGTAAGCAGCTTTGTTATCATCTGGGGCTCCATTCTCTGCCTCACCGCCGCATGCAACAACTTCACCGGTCTCGCCATCTGCCGCTTCCTCCTCGGTGCCTTCGAAGCCGTCATCACCCCCGCATTCATGCTCATCGTATCGCAATGGTTCCGTCGCGAGACTCAGCCCTCCCGTGCAGGTCTGTTCTACTGCTTCAACGGCTTCGGCGCCATGTTCGGCGGAATCATGTTCTTTGGCGTCGGCCAGGCCAAGGGCTGGGATGTGTGGCGCACAATTTACGTGCTCTGCGGCGGACTGACCATTTGCTGGGGCATCGTGCTGTTCTTCTTCCTGCCGAACAACATCCTGACTGCTAAGCGGTACACTATTGAGGAGCGGGCTATGCTTATTGCGCAGAGCGCGAGGAACAAGACTGGTGTGTTCAACCGAAAGATCAAGTGGAATCAGATCCGCGAGGTCTTCGTGGATGCGCAGATCTGGCTATTGTTCTTCTTTGTCCTCCTCAATGAGATTATCAATGGTGGCATTGCCAACTTCTCCAAGCTTATCGTCAAGGGCTTTACTCATGATGCGCTGCTTACTACGGCCTACGGTATCCCCTACGGTGCTTGCAATGCTATTTTCATGTTCACGGGTCCTTACGCGGCATCCAAATTCAAGAATGTCCGCACAATTGTTATGTGCGTTTGGCTTCTGCCCACACTGATTGCTGTGAATCTCTTCTGGCAACTTCCCCGAACCAACAAGGGCGGTCTCCTCGCTGGATACTACATGGTAAGTCCCTCTCCTACCTCAGCTTCTCAGGAATGTACTAACCAACATCTCAGTGCGCATCCTTCGTTGGCGCTCTCATCGTCGCCCTTCAAATGCCCGCCTCGAACGTCGGTGGCTACACCAAGCGAACCACTGCCACAGCCTTCGTCTTCCTGGCATACTGTATCGGCAACATCATCGGTCCCCATGGCTTCATTGGCTCTGAAGCGCCCATCTACCAAACTGGCTGCAAGCTCATCATCGGTTGTGTCGCAGGCCAAGTTGTCCTCGCGATTATCTTGCGTTTTGTGCTCATTCGCCGCAACCGTCTCCGTGATGAGAAGGGACCTGTCATTGAGGATGAGAATGCCGCGTTGCAGGATCTTACCGATTTTGAGAACCCCAACTTCCGATACTCGTACTAAGTTAGTGTTGGGTTATATTATGTTATGATGTCATGTAGTTAGCAATTGGGCTTATTCAAGCGTTGATACCTTATCCGTTCTTGTGTCTACTGTTGTGAACCCCGGACTCAACCCCAGACTTTGCCAGTGAACACCCGGCAATCCGCTCACAAATCCGGGGTATCCCACTTAGATATTGTACTTTTACGTAAATGGGTTCCGCTGAATGAATATGCTGGTCTGCAAGACATGCTAGTCAGGTCAACCCTGGGTTTAGTACCTAGACGGTGTCTTTCTTGGCACATCGGAGTAAAGGCCGAGGACTGGGTCCAGTTATTGTTTCTCCGGACACACATGCCACCCCATAGTCATAGATAAGACAGAACAGAATAGTATAATAAAGTGAGATATTCAATTGGTGTGTCTAGTCCTCCCATTTACTAGAAACCCTCCACCAAAACTCACATTGCTCATCTCCCCACGTAAAGTCCACCAGCTCAGCCGCCTTCCCGACCCCAGTACCCCCAGCCCGTTCATCATTCCCGCGTCCGAGTAACATCGTCTTTCCCTTACCATTCTCAAAGGATGTCCACTCTGGCCTGTTCTTAAATTTCCCCTTGTTACTATTCGGATCACCCTTTGTGATAAAGCTCGTGCAGTAGGCGTGGAAATTTCCGGAAACTTCCCTCTGCGCGGGTGAGATCTCTCGGACTTCTCTGTTAAAAGTCTGATAACGCATTTGATCGCCATGGTTAGCGCCGAACAAAGCAGTTTTGTTCAAAGCCCAGTGATATAAATATGCCGGTTGCGCGTTGTCGTGGTATGTTGCCCACATAACTGTTTGTCGAACAGGACATGTATACGCGTAGTGTCCGTAAGCAGTTTCGAGGCGTTTATACTGCGACCCGACACCCGGTATACCCCTTGTATCGGTATGTGGTGAGTCAGGATGTGTAGAAGGATCAGGATACAATTTCTCAAGCTCCTCGACTTCAGACTTGGTAAGATGCGGCAGTAGGCTCTTAAAGAAACCCGTAAACTCCTCGGCCTTATCGGCTTTCAGCGGTACATAATAAGCGCCTTCGTTCGCAGCAGAGCCAGTGAGGATGGGAACCCTGTGGAACTTTCCAGACTCCCATGCTTCAATCGGGCGGCGTGAGATGATGTCGTTGTCGATAACGGGTTGCCACGCCCAGCGGATTGAAGGGTCTGAGCGGGCAAATACTTCTTTCCCTGCGTTGTCTACCGTTTCGGAGGTAAGGCTGCGTAGACAAGTCAAAATCTTGGGGTCTTTGAGGTCCTTAAAGTGGGAGCAGGGTGTTAAATCGAGGAGTTCGCGAAAGTGTTGTGTGTTGAGAGTAGCATCTGGCGGATGAACTGCGCGCGCTGTATGAGCGCCTGAGTCCATTATCGCTTTGTGGAAGAGCTTTTTCGGCTGGTTGATATCCATGATAAGATGTCCGATCTGCTATTATCAGCGACCTTCTTCTGTATCTCAGGGGAGGAGGCACTTACACCGTGAGCAGCAGCGCTCAAACCCATGATGGTAACATCATTGGGATCACCCCCAAACGCCCCGATATTCTCCTGCACCCACTCAAGCGCAACATACATATCCTTCAACCCCAGGTTCAAGAGGCCTTCTTTGGCAGTCAAGTCTGTGTTCAGTCCGCCAAACACGCCAATGCGGTATTGCATACTAACAGCGATGTACGGCTCTTCCGAGAAAGCAAGCATGGTATGCGAATTATGCATCCTTGCTGCACCGCGATTGAAGGCACCGCCTGGAATCAGGACTGCGACTGGCAATTTCCCCTTGGCGGGAGAATGACCCTTCTTGCGCCAGATGTTGATGGTTAGACAATCCTCTGATTCATAATCTGGTCCAAGAATGGGATCTTTCAGGAAAGGAACGAGTTGTTTCCCAGGGCATCTTCAACTGTTAGCACAATCCATACATTCCCGTAGGAACATACCTAGGTCCCAGGTAATAGGCTTCAATCGTCTCATTACTCGCCCCTACAGGCTCGGCATGTCGGAACCTCTTCTCTCCAACAGGAGGAACCGCATACGGAATCCCCAAGAACCCCTCCAACGGCTCAGGAAATGTCCCATCATCAACAAACTTTCCGATAATATGTCCCTGCTTAATCGTTACCGAAGGCGCAGGCTCTGGGCCCGATCTACCAAATCCATTAGGATACGCTGTAAACGCAGCTGCGAGAATGACGGGCAGCGCAGCCAACCACGTTAGCGAAACGCCTTTCGAACGCTGTACTGGTTCAGCCATGTTAGTATACCGATAGCACTATCACGAGATATCAAGAACATACCAAGAACTATTTATCATGATAAGCATCCGCGGACGAATTACTTTGCTTCAGATCACCCCGGGCAAATCCCAGTTCCCCGAACCACCAATTCCCTATCACTTCCCCTGCAGGATACCCAGTTGTGCGATCTACCATAATGAAGTGGGAACTGCAGGGAGTAGAGTTCAGCACTACGGTAGTTGATTTGGGATCCGTGGTGGCTGATCGGGGACTAAGCTTGAGCACCGAGAGTCGCGATAGCCTTATCAAGTGAGGGGAATGGTTGGAGTTGTCCGCGGGAAACTTGCTTGATAGTGTATGTGTCAGGGTGGGTGCCTTGGCGCAGGTCTAAAATCCGGGGTAAGCTGCGGATGCATGTAGGAGCTTTGACAATAACTGTCAACAACCGCTGAGACGAAATAGTTTCGTCACTTTATGTGAGTTTAGTCCTTTCGGTAGGCTGTTTAATTTGTTACTCTATGTTTACAAGTAGATAGCCAGCAGGGATAGAGAGCTCAAGTGACAGGAACATGGCGGACTAAAAGAGCGCTATAATATTGAAATGGCGATATCAACAAAACTAAAGTAACCTATGCTATGCCAAGATTCGCGGCTAAATCATGTACGCCCTACCCACGTATGCTGTACGATCTATCCAAACGCCATAACAATGCAAGACTAGATGATGATTCCACGCTGCGCCCAACCGCCTCTGCCCTTCCAAGCCCAGAGCAATAATCCAACTGCAACCCACACTGTAATGGTCTCAGCCCAGTACGTCGGAGCATAACACTGCTCTCCGTAGCAGAACAAATCGCCCCGGTCTTCACCACCAGGCGCGGCCTTTGAGTTGTTGGCTCCGTTCTGGTACGTTGCTGAGTAGACGAGTCCCCAAAATGTTGATCCGGCAGCGGGAAGCATGCCAATGATGCCAAAGTTGGTAGCGAAGTTCTCAACGCCCCAGATAATCGTCACAATGAGAGGTGTAAGACTAAAGATAGCTCCATAACCTGCGCCAACAAGACCAGAGACAAGCCAGAAGCGCTCAGCATGGTTCTGTACCAGACCTGAGGCGAGAATGAGAAGGCCAATGGAAAGCATGCTGGCGAAAAATGCCATGAATGCGACTCGGGAAATGGAGAAGCGGCTGCTCACTGCCGAACGAGTCTGTGGCCCTTGAACATGCTGTGTCTGGGGATAGGGTGCCAGTAAATCTGTCAGAGTACCAATGAAGATTCGCGAAGCAGTGTTGGTTACACCAAAGATAGACACATGTGTCGCCGCAGAAGTACGATGACTCAAGCCCTCCATTTCTGGCGGCGTAAGCGTCCCGATGATCGTACCAAGGTTGTTTATAAAAGCCTCGCCTGGTCCAACGATGAGCAAGAAAGCGAGGGCAAATGGCCACATCGTGCGGTCAGCAAGGAAGGAACGCGTTTCAGCGTTGAGAACCCAGTTCTTCTTCCACTTGGCTTCATCTTTCGATGCTTCAAGTAGTGCCGAGGTCTCTGTTTCTTCACCAGTTGCACCATAGTTCCGCTCGGTCCGGCTGAGCAAAGAGCTACCGTCCAGCAGTCCGCTCTGTTCCAGCTCCTCGATAGCCTCATCAATAAGCTCATCTTCATCTACAATACGCAGTGTAAAGGTACCAAGAATACCCATGGAAAAGGTGAGGATAGCGAGGAAGATGAAATAGCGGTATACATCCAAATCGCCCCTCCCACCGTCTGATCGCGGCTCGGAGAACAGTCGGGTTCCCGCTTGACTCAGCCACATGGGACTCAGCCCAAAACAAGTAATCGGTGTAGCGAGCGCCAAACCTCTGTATCGACCTTTTCCAAAGTTCTTTGCGCACGACGACACAGCAGCCATGTAAAGACAGCAAGTCGCCACACCAACGCAGACAAACGAGAACATCAAGAATGGAAGCGACCAGTCGCCATTAACCCGATATCCAGGATGACTGCGGTACTCCAAGTCCAACTTCCTATATACACCCGCTGCAATTCCATAACCGCTGCCGAACAGGATTCCTCCTGCGAGTGCAAGCGGTTTTAGACCAACGCGATCACATATATATCCGACGCCCGAAATAGGAAGGTACAAGGCGACAGAGCCTGCGATGGCTACAGCGTTGACCTGGAACTGAGAATAGTGTAGACGGGACTGTAGAAGAGGCGCGTAGAGGGAGAATACGACGATGGAACCGCAAGCGAGGGCGATAATATTGGCCGAAATGAAGGCGATGAGTCGAACAGTTTGTTTTTCTTTATTGCGCTGGATGCGTGTCTCGGTAGAATCCGTGTCGTTGTCTGAGGCGTAGACTGAGCTGCGCGTGGACATTTGATCGGCATCGAGGCGCGAAGCCTGGGCGTCGTCGCGGGCGGGAGACGACATGGCTTAGAGATGCTGTAGGAGTTGAAGAGAAGAGATTTAGGTCGGAATCATGTTGAAGGAATCTATCGACAGGGTATACTATGAATCACGTCAACCGAGGCTCCATCGCGATCCCACGTCATGGGGTCATGCTCCGAATATACCCCACAATTCCTCTCCGAAACCGGTTGGACAAAATTCCGGACACAGTCAGAGTCGCATTTAGTTTGTTATCAATCTTATCAATCGCGAGTGAATCATGATCGCAATAATCAACAAATTCTGTATTGCGTAGAGTGATTACCCTCCATTAGGATACTCAAACAAATTGTTCTCAACCGCTTGTCCAGGTTCGCATAAAACCACTGACCTCTTCTCTCATGCTGTGAGCAGTCAACTCTGGTAACCAACGTGAGGGCTGTAAAAGCAGCAACACCGATCTACTGGTGTTAGTTTGAGGCGATACTGGTAGCAAAGGACCGGGGATATGTTTGAACTTTTATAACATGATCAAGTTACATCGTCTATCATGGTAGAGTTACAGGTGCTTCGTCTGTTCGATCTGCGCTCAGGTATAGGGTAGGCCACGTTGGAAGCGAGAAAGTCACTAGATTTCCTGTTGACGTCTCGAACCAAAAACTTTGTACGAGGATACTAATCACGTCTATTGATCAGTCATTCCTTAGAAAGGATTTGGAATTGGGCCACAGCGGGTGTTAGGATGCATTTCTTCCTGTTCGATCATTTTGGTATTCGATAGTCACATGATCCCTCTGCGTGCTGACATGCCTCATGCTGCCACCTCACGCTCTAGTGCATTTTGAAACAGCAACAAATAATCCGACATTCAACACATCTACATCATGGTCATAACACATTTTTAAAATCATTTAATTTCTACTTATGCACTAATATTAATATATTGTGGTCTTGAAAGAAGCGATGAGAGCACTGAATTCACGACAAGAGGAACTCAACAGCTTCTTCGACGAACTCACGCCATGGGACATCCTATTCCTTCGCAAGAAGATCGAGGCAACAAACATCGAACTGAGCGGCCTTCACGATCTCCCACAAGAGCTGGTCTGTGAAATACTCGTTTACCTTGATTTTGACGATTATCGATGTTGCATCAGAGTATGCAAGAAATGGAAAGATACTTGGAG
>NW_022158158.1:0-19072 GCF_003316985.1 Fusarium coffeatum
AAAAAAAAAAAAGAGAGAGAGACAGCTCTTTCTGCAAGACAAGGCCACAATTTGTCGCAACCCCCAATATCTTTCCACTCAGGAGTTTCGTACATCTCTGAGTTGGCTGCCTGCCGGTAGCCAAACAGCTCCAGATATCACCATAATTGAATTGCGGCTTTAGGCATTCTGTTATGAATGTTTACTGATGTATCCGGCCAATCAAAAGCTTGCGGATGCCCTCCGGGTATCCGCTTGTGAACTCTATCTTATGTACCGTTTCGATTCCCAACGGGGACTCTGTTACAGTGCTTGCGGTTTGTTGTTTGTCTGGGCATGGAGTGCTCCGAAGGGTGTCTCCGTTGGAGCTGTCGAACCCTGTTGAAGACTCGACTTTTTACAGTACTCAGCTCAGGTTTTCCCTATCCTGGGTAGGAAGGCCATGCTAGAGGCGCCATTATCATCCAATGATACCAAGCGACGCATGTTGGTAACCTGATGAGACGAGGTTTCGCATATCGTCCGTTTAAGCTGAGTGGTCCTTCCAGTCTGAATGATCCCAGTACATACACCTGGCCTTGCTTGGTTGCACCCCCTCTTGCGTTACAAGATTGACTTCCACTTTGCATCTGCCTTTACCAGGGTTATTTACGACGGAGGATCAGGTTCACAGATCTTGGTCCAATACAAACTCAGTATTTCCCCAACTTCATCAATACGACCTCGATCTGAAGACAAATCTTGACAGCCCTCCGGTGGTTTTGCTCCGGATTGTCAAGATCTACGGACTTCTTGGAACCCTGAAGTTGGAACAATCAGGGTCCCTCCACCTTTGAGATACCTACTCTTCTGAGAAGACTTTTTCGTTCTTGAAGAATGGTTTGCATATGGCACTTACGTCGTTGACCATTGACGTCACCAAGTCTCGTCCCTGCTCAATGCTGCTGTCTGTGCTCAGACGCAAAACAATGTCTCGGTTGACTAGGCTGAGAGAACCTTCAGGAGTACTGGTAATTACTACCATGGACCGATTCCACGGCTGTAGTAAAGTCGTTGTTCAGTCGGATCTGGTACCTTACCCGGATGCGACAGGGACTTATTTCATGCCTGACAGGGCTCAGCGAACATGTCTAGGGTAATGAGCTATGGGCCGTTTCTACATGAAGTGACAGGCCTCTGTGCCATGTTACTCCTTCTATTTGACTGATGACGCAATCGTCCAGACCACAGCATGAGTTCTTGATACGGTACTAGGGAGCATAGACATAATCTCTCACCATGTAAGGGGAATTCGATGTCCAAGTAACCAAATTGGGCATCGAGATGGATAGGACTGGCTTCAGGTTCAACACCAGCCAAAGGAAGGGAGGGGGAAGAAAAAAAAAACCGAAACGGTCGCTGGCTCCGTTGAGCGTTGTGTTGCCTTGGATGCTGGCGGCCGTTTCATTCCAAGATGGGGAATTGGTTCAGAGACTCCTTCGGGATGGCCATAGGAAAGTTTCGAGATCTGACCATCGGCGCTTGTAGTCAGGTTGATCTGTTGATGGAGATAGAGGGTCTTCCAGAAAACCAGGCCTGTGCAGGCTCTGTTCGGTCAGCGCAGGGGAAGGTACTGTACGCAGATGACCGAAAGTCAAGAGCGCTGTAGCAGCCAAGTTCCTTGGTTGCTGAATGAATCTCAGCCAGGGTTCTGTTTCCCTGGTCAGCGGGGGGGCATGATCAATGGCGGCAGTGAAAGCGCATCGGTTCTCACTGAGCGCGATCGAAGCATCGGAGGGGATCGAGTCAACGACGCGCAGTAAAGATCTTGAGACGGGAGGGGAATCGGGTCCTTTTGGGCTTCTTGCTGTCGCCCTGGGTGGAGCACGCTTGGTGTCGGATGCCCTGGCAGGCCAGCCTCATCGGTCCCGTCCGCGTGGCTCTAGAGGGTCCCGCCGCCTCAGCGACAGAGGGGCTTTGAGACAGAATTTCAAGGGTATTGGGGCTTTTGTGGGCGCAACAGGGGGGGCGTGTAGACACGGCGCCGGAGAAGAGGGCCCGGAGAGAACAAGGGGCTCGTCTAAGCTATGGACCCCGGCGATCATTCTCTTACTGCGCAGACTAAGCACCTCTACAGTGGTCCAGCGAAGCACACATGGCAGGCAGGGGGCCACTTCCAGCTTAGGTTCCAGGATAGGATGGCTAGTGGAGAGAAGGGGATTTAGGGGACCTCGCCTGTGACGCCGCTGAACCATGATGTGATGCCGTGCCCTCTCTCGCTTGTTTAGGCCCTTCTGCTCGGGACGTCCAACATCACCTGGGCCAATGACAGCGCTTGCTCGAGATTATTCTTCGTTCTTCGGGGATGGATTGTCAGGCACAAGCGGCAACCAGCCGTACGCCAAACCAGTCGCCCGGAGCCAGGCGGCGAGCCGACGGCCTGAGCCAGTGGGAGCAAGTCCGGGCATTGCTAGGGTCTGCTTGGTTGCTGGCAATCTCATCAAATTCAACTGAACATTGCCGATGCTACTCGGGGTCTTGTTCTTTGATGTTCTCTGGGGTCATGCAAGTGCGTGCCAGGTCAGGTTATCACCGCCTTTCTGTGATAACTTCTCACTTCGATCCGCTTCGCCGCGCGTCGTTCTTCCTGATTCTGCCCCGGAATTCCCGGGGCATGGGCTTTGTGGAATCTCGTCTGTTCATCGGACATATTGTCTTTCTTCACTCTTCTGTGTAGTAGAGTTGTTCTCCATCTTTTTTCAACATTCAACCCGTACCAGAATGTGGTACAGTATCCCTATGGTAACCCGTCATACCCATTTGATCACGCATGCCCTCAATCTCTTCAATGCTGGACGTTGCAAGCACTGCGCAGTCATAGTGAGCCCGTGTTCCAGTTGTCGTATTTCCTTTTCTATGTTGCTGTCCTACCATGTTTTGCTGATTGCTACAAGGGGGCTAGCCCGCGAGCAGCAAGAGCCCTTGTTCGAAATCGGATACGCGGGGTTCGCAAACTACCACGCCAATGTCTTCTTCTACCAGTGGGTAGCTCCTGTTCGCAATGCAACAGTCTGCGGAAGGCCATGCTCTTCTTGACCAACCTAAACCATAGCTTCATGGTGTTAGTCTGCGTCAAAGAACTGGAAGAGAAGAACCTGACAACCTCGTGCCTCATTATCATATCCACAATCTCTCGGGGTGTCGATGATCTTGCTATGGTATGAGCCCTAGCGGTTAGTTACAATTGTCAGCAGGTGAAGGTAATCAGGGTCAATCTCTACAGTATCAAGGGGTGGGTTGATCCAGGCATTGAAATCGATCGATTTTGTCAACTCTGCCCAGCATTCGCCGTGCCAACTTTGCTTATTCCAGCGAGTGACAGTGCAATGCAATTTGTATATTGAGATACAGTACCTGTACGCTTGCAAGTTGCACGTACGCAGTGACAAGACGGTATTCTCACATCTCGATACCCTGAAACAAGTGTTTCTGGCGGTGTAAAGGGACTACCCTTGTTGGAAGAACAGCAGGGTTCCGGTACAGTACAGTACTTGCCGTTGACGACAACCAGGAATATGGATGCTGCACCATAGCGGGCTGAAGCCTAGATAACACATGTTACCCTGTAACTGCAACGCAGCCGAATCTATCAAGGCAGCCGGCTAACCATATGCTTACTTTACACTACCCAACCGTAATACCAACATTTCAACGTCTCGGAACCTAGGAATGAATCCCTAGTGCGGCTGGAAACACAAAGGGCTTCTCGTGATGCGGCATAGAATCCTTTGAAAAAGAAAAAGAGACCAATATGCTGCGACCATGTTTCCGTTTGACAGGTCACGCTGATGGGAAATTCGATGATCGCTGTCGATCGATCGAGATTTGTGATTTATATGCTCTCTCTAAATTACCCCGGTTCTGGACTAACCTACATTATACGGATACTACTACCTCAGCCGTCCACTTACTTGCTAGACCCAGGTATGTATCAACCCAGCAACTCTGGCTTGTGTGCGAAACTTTGACAAAGCCTGTTTTTATTAACCACATCAGGCCCAGTTCTCTGTATAATCAGTCAATGCATTTCAGAACTACCATCGAATTTGAGCTACTGAAGTTCGACCAATTTACTTTTCCATCCTTCCCCGCTCTTGAGATTCGCGGGATCTCTCTCCCTGAAACGCCTTGTTCGCCGGACACCCGCCTTGGGAAAAATTATAATTGCTCTTTCTGGTACTCTTGTTGTTGTTGCTTGGTGTAGCTTTAGCTATTGCTGGCGTCGTATTGTGATATGTGCAAGCTGGGTTCAGCACCAGCTCCACGAATGAAAAAGCTGATGCGATACATACATCATCGGCGATGATCGCGATGATGCAAATGTCAAATTTCCCATGCTGTTTGGGTGCTTTCCCATGACAATCCGGACCCAACATCCACTTCCACAGTACAATACTGTCATATGTCGTGTCGTACCGTACTTTACTGTACTGCACCGTACTATCCCTGGAAAGATGATGAAATTCTGCTTGATTATTTCGCCGTTGAGGAACCTGATTTGGTCGATCCTGTATCGACTCGCTTGGCTGCGGGAAGGTCTGGTACCTTGAACCCGTTGCCGTTCGACGATCCTCCAACTTGAGTAAAGGTACCGCCCTTGAACCATCTGTCCTCCTCCGCCTTGCGCTTCTTGCTGAGCTCTGCCTGCATCTTGGGATCCACGAGTTCCAGACCCTGGACGGGGGTAAACGCCAGAGATGACGCTGTACCCGTCGCTGATCCAACTGTACTGCCGACACCAGAAGCTCGCAAGCCACGCCCTCTGAGATCAATGTTGGATGCTTGACCAAAACCACCGATAGACGAGGCAGCACCACCCGCGGTGCTGTTTCCACCCCATCCCTTGCTTTTAGCACCCAGTTTGGCGCGTGTACGTTGGTCGATCTGGGTACCGCGAATACGCCCGTCGTTTGACTGTCCGATCATGCCCATACCAACAGTAGATTCGCCAGTGCCATAACCGACCTCGCTCTCCTCCTTGCCAAAGGCCATGCGGTTCTGCTGTTTACGAAGATCTGTCATGGCGAGTGCCTCCTTTGCCTTACGGGCACGTCGTCCACCTCGCTTGCGCGATGGCTTGTCGTCTGGTACCGGAAGAGCACGTTGACCCTTGTTGGGAGGTGCTTCTGTCAACTTCTCAAGGCGCTCGAGGCATGCCGATTTGAGCTCCTCTCCTGTAGACCCGTCGGGGCTTGAATGTATACGATCAACTCGGGCAGCTAGGACTAGCTTAGCTGATACGATTCTCTGCGCCTGCTTTCTCAGGTCGCTAGGGATATCCTGAATCATTTTTGAGTTGAAGAGGTAACCTTGCTGCCGAACACCGATATTTGTAGCCAGTCCCGCTTGCTTCTTCTTAGACCCCCAGTTGGCGATATTGCAAGCAGGCGTCTTTGAAAGACCTGTGAGCCCACCTGCTGCGTTGAGAAGCTGGGCAGCTGTAAGGGAACCGATGAGAGCAGTCAAATTGGGCGCAAAGATATTCATGCGTGACTGAACATACTCTGCCAACGTCTGCTTGGCTTGGAAAAGAGATACAACCATCTCGCACGCTTTGTAAACGCGCTGAAGCTCCTCTGCGGTCATCTCATGACCTTTGGACGTCGTGGCCTCGACTGTCACAATCATGAGTGAGGGTCCATCGAGGACAGACTTGAGAGTTATTCCCATAGGGTTGTCGGTTGAAGTTTGTAGAGCTTTGATACTCTCCGAGTCCAACGGCCCGTTTCCTATGATAGTGACGACCTTGGCATACTCGAGTGGTGTTGTGACCAGCCGTTCAAGTTCGGGGAATCGTGTCGAGTAGTGATCACGGATGAATTTGTGGACGACGGCAACCTCTCCGTCAATCTGGGTCGAAAGACTGTTCGACTGTGTCAAGAGATGGTATTCGGGATGATCTTCGATGTTTCCAATGTTGGTGTTTTGCGTCGCGGCTTGCGATCGAAAGTGTGCGATTTTCTGTAGCGTTCGAGGTAATACGTCAGGACTATCCCGCCAAACCAACTGATGTAAACGAATCGTCCCTAAAGACGCGACCGTTGAAGCAATAAAAGGGGAGTTAATACTAACCTCAAGAACTGGTTCCAGTGTCTGCATCAAGCTGGCCACGCTTCGAACATCTTTGACTCCTCCAAGCTGCATCTTCTCAACCTTGACTTTTGTCGCCTCAGAGTCTTCCATGTCGCTCAGTCCGGCATCGGATTCATCGCCGCCCTTTGTTGCGGCGTCTCCGTCTACTTCCATTGCATCGCGATCGCCTTCGCGATCACCAGTAGCCTCTTGATCTTTGACAAGACCATCGTTCTGCTCCTCTTCAGCTTCGTCGCCTGAGTCTGCAAAGTCCAGGAGCAGATCATCTGCGTCGTTCGACATGATGGCGGCGTGTATCAGAGAGGATGATGTGGATGAACAAAAGTGATTGTCGCGAAGTAAATCATGGAGTAGCTAAATATTTGCCTTAACCAGGCAGGCTGTGAGGCTTAGACTACCTATGAGCGCCACACCACATACAGTCGAATTTGTGGAGCAGATGCAGCAATACTCGTTTTTCATTTGCTAGGCTCAGCTCCAGTAGTCTACGTTGGTACTAAACCCTCTGCGAACTGTACCTGAATTTTTGAGCCTTGCTTGTCGCGTCGCTGTTGACCTCAACTTTATCCATCCATCCACCCTAGTCAACTGTCATTCTTTCTCAACCTCCTTCTTCGCCCAACTTAACTTTGCATCAGCGGCACTGTCTTCAACACCCGATTGACCAAAGCTGTACAGTACAAGATGGAGTCATCTAGGGGGCCCCCAAGGGTCAAGAACAAGGCCGCTGCGCCTGTTCAGATCAGCGCCGAGCAGCTTTTACGAGAAGCTGTTGACCGGCAAGAAGTTGGAGTTCAAGCGCCCACTCAGCGCTTCGCTGATTTGGAAGAGCTTCACGAATACCAAGGAAGGAAGAGAAAGGAGTTCGAGGACTATGTGCGACGAAACAGACTCAATATGAACAACTGGATGCGCTATGCGCAATGGGAGCTCGAGCAGAAGGAGTTCAAGCGCGCCGAGTCTATCTTTGAGCGCGCTCTCGATGCCCACCCCAATAATGTCCAGCTGTGGGTTCGTTATATTGAGTCAGAGATGAAATCGAGAAACATCAACCATGCGCGGAACCTACTAGACAGAGCCGTGGCACGCTTGCCACGAGTCGACAAGATCTGGTACAAATATGTGTACATGGAGGAGATGCTGGGCAACATTCCCGGTACACGTCAAGTCTTTGATCGATGGATGCAATGGAGGCCAGACGAGGCCGCATGGAGTTCCTACATCAAGCTGGAGAAGCGATACGGCGAATTCGAACGAGCACGAGAGATCTTTCGCACTTTTACCATGGTCCATCCTCACGCCCGGAACTGGATCAAATGGGCCAAATTCGAAGAGGAATACGGCACTAGCGATCAGGTTCGGGAAGTATTCGGCGAAGCACTCGAGACACTGCAGGCGCTGGGTGACGAATTTGTCGACGAGAAATTGTTCATTGCCTATGCTCGATTCGAGGCCAAGCTAAAAGAGTATGAGCGCGCTCGAGCGATATACAAGTACGCCGAGAAGCTTTTACCGAAATCCAAGTCGATGATTCTCCATAAGGCTTACACAACCTTCGAGAAGCAATTCGGCGATAAGGATGGGGTAGAGGACGTTGTTCTGTCCAAGAGAAGAGGGCATTACGAAGAACTAATCAAAGAAAACCCCAAGAACTACGATGCTTGGTTCGACTACGCAAAGCTCGAGGAAACTTCTCAAGACTCGGACCGAATCCGAGACGTATACGAGAGAGCAGTTGCTCAGGTTCCCCCGACACAGGAGAAGCGACATTGGAGACGATACATCTATCTATGGATTTTCTACGCCATATGGGAAGAGATGGAAGGCCGGGATATAGAGCGGACAAGGCAGATCTACAGCACATGCTTAGGTCTGATCCCACACAAGCGGTTTACATTTGCTAAAATCTGGCTGATGGCGGCACAATTTGAGATTCGACAGGGCGAACTTACTGCGGCGCGAAAGCTTCTCGGACGTGCCATCGGCATGTGCCCCAAGGACAAGATCTTCAATGGCTACGTCGATTTGGAGCGCAAGTTGTTTGAGTTCGTGCGTTGCCGTACCCTCTACGAGAAGCATATCGAATTCAACCCTGCCAACTGCCAGACCTGGATCAAGTTCGCGGAGTTGGAGCGTGGTTTGGATGATCTGGATCGCACACGCGCCATCTTTGAGCTTGCAGTTCGGCAACAACAGCTTGATATGCCCGAACTGCTGTGGAAAGCATACATCGATTTCGAGGAGGAAGAAGGCGAATATGAGAACACACGGGAGTTGTACGAGCGTCTTCTGGAGAAAACGGATCACGTCAAGGTCTGGATCAGCTACGCACACTTCGAAATCAACATCCCCGAAGGAGACGAAGAAGAAGGAGACGAGGAGCAGCCAGTCAGCGAAGAAGCCAAGGCAAGGGCACGCAAGGTATTCACGCGCGCGCACAAGAGCATGCGAGACCGGGACCTCAAGGAAGAATGCGTGTCACTCCTTAACGCCTGGTTATCGTTCGAGCGTACTCATGGCTCTGCAGAGGATGTCGAGGCGGTGCAGAAACAGATGCCACGCAAGACCACGAGACGGCGAAAGCTCGACGATGACTCGTGGGAGGAGTACATTGACTACGTCTTCCCTGCCGACGACAAGCAAGCAGCCAATTTCTCCAACCTTTTCTCCAAGGCGCAGAGCTGGAAGCAGGCAGGAGGAGCGCTCGACGCATGAGAGCATACTTGAAGACATCGCAGATAGAGGAAGCAAGCAGATACTGGTACCCTTACGCTCATCCATAAATAATGATAGTACCAGTACCACCTTGCCTGGATCATGCGTCTCTCAAACTATTATACTTATCTGCCTACGAGCATAATATTATCAAAGTTTATCCTCGATATTCATTTCATATCGTGACCAAACAAGACGGTCCCTTAACTCACAGAATCGGCACGGAGTTGACTTTTCTCACTATTCGACTTCCCTAAGAAGCGGATTACATTGCACATATAAATGAATGCCTTGTGACTGAATTATCGAACACTAGGTAGATTCATAAACATGCGTCCATCGTACGTGGATACTTAGCTTGACGTCATAGTACGATGACGTCTTGGCACAAATTTAGCTCTAAAACTAGAACCAAGGTCAAGTACGAATAAGCCAGGGCACTTCGTGGGGGGAAGGTGCCAGGGTACATATCTGATATCGTACTATGCAATGAGCGGCAGGTACGGACACAGGAGAAGGACAAGACCCGCCCCAAGAAAAGAAAAAGTGAAGCTTACTGGATGTTTCACTTTTGTTCTAGTCGAATCATATCGTGCCGCGTTGTTATCATGCGAGATCGATTAGGACAGCATCTTCGCCCAAGAATCAAGAAGAGGAAAAAAGCATTTTCATAAGCCAGGCTTGTTCATTATAGATCATGATTCGTCAAGATGTCATAGGTCCTAGGCCGGACAGATCCAACCCAAGTACCATATTTCGTATCCAGAGTAACATATCGAAAATCCGCGACAAAAGAAAATAATAAAGGAAAACCATCATATATCCATATCCATCTCCATCATGTCATATCGTTTCGTTGCCCACATCCCGTCAGGAGACACCTGTCTTACCTCTTTTTTCCCAGGCTCATTCCCGATCTCGTTGCACTTTGTCCAATCGCCGAGACTTGATCTGCAACACCCCCCAAAAAAGCCGTTCTTCCCGAGGCCGGGTAGCCGCGTTCCCACCTGTCATCATCGTGCATACAGTGACTTTCCGTCACCAGATTCACTTCCCTGCCCATCGCATCTCGTTGGGTCAACGTAGCTCTCCCGCTCAAGTTCCTCAATTCTAGGGTCCTTCTAGACCCTAATCACTTCTGTAGTGGAACGCGACCATGCTTCTTGTCGTTGGACGGTATCCATGCATGTGCCGGTCTGCCGGGATATGGCTCCGAGGCCTGCTTTTTTCGTTTTCAGGACAGGCTGCTTACCCCATGGGGGCATGGGCTTTCGCCTATATCTGCAGAAATCGAGCCACTGGCTCAATATCGGCGATGGTCTAATGCAATCATCGTCGTTAGTCTTTGTCTTGAATACACGTGTGAAACAAATGTGGGCATGGTTGAGGGGAGAAAGCAAGTGTGCTTCATCTATCTGATGCATCAGAGGGGTCTTAGCAGCAAAACAACCGCTACACCACACAGCGCCGTAGGTCATATTCGCACCCAATTTCCTTCTCTTCCCAAATTTCCCTGTTTTGTTTCCAATTGCCAATTGTCCAATAAAACTTCTGTATGTTGGGCTCAAGGTTTAGCATGAGCCATAGTCGTCTCGTCATAAGTCATAAGTCATAAGTTTATGTGCTGTAATGTTTTGCGAGAAAAGAGATGCTTTGCAGGTTCAACAGAGTGCTCAATAGGGAGACGGCAACCCATTGGGATTCCTCCTGTATGTGTCCGTCCCATATGGTTCTGCAGGGAAAGTGTTGCCTCTGTAGGGTTTGCCTCCGTAATCTCGGGGGTCAAAGTATTCATACTCGATATCCGAGTCGTACCCGTCAACCCTCCGAGACGAAGGAGCCCAGCTGTCGGCTCTTCTCCGGCCATCGTCCGTTGATTGTTGTCTCATACGTCGTTGCATTCGTTTCTCATGACGACGAGCTTTCTCTTGGTTGAACTGCTTGCACTCTTTTGTCAAGTCCTTGGCTTCCTTCATCTCAGACAGAGCTCCCTTGATACCCATAGCAGCAATACCCACTGATGCGGCGTCTTGCATAATCGCTTTGGTCTTGAGTTTCTTGGCATCAATTTCGCTCAGTCGTCCCTCTTTGACGGCCTTGTGTCTGGCATTCCGTTTTTCCATACTAGAATAGACCTCGTGCGCTGCATGAATGGTGGCCACGGCTGCTAAGCCTGTGGTGACAATTTGCTTACCTCTCATTTTCTTTGCTCGCTGCTCGTCTTCGTCAGAATCTCCGATATCCGATGATGAAGAGGAGTATTCAGAACGTCCTCCTCGTCGTCTTTCCCTGGGCTTCTCACGGTAGGACCGGTCGTCCTCGTAATAGTCTCGGTTGTTGCCATATCGTCGGTCATCGTACATATCATCCGAGTATCGGCGGGAGCGACTGGCACCACGTTCGCTAAAGTCATCTTGATCGCGGCGTCGCTGGTAATCATCCGCAGCAGCTGTACCAGCTCCAGCCCCAAGACCAAGCTTAGCCAGGCCATTGCGAGCCTTGTCGACAACGCTGCGGCTTCGGCTGCGCTGACGACGTCGGTCCGGGGAAGGACTGTATGAGGTGCTTCTTCCCCTTCCTCTTACACTGCGGCTCCTGGATCGTGATCTTGACCGATCCAAAACCTTCTTCGCGCCGAGGGCACCCAGACCAGCCGTCGCCAGAGCAGCGAGACCACTTGCTCCGCCAGAGCCTCCACCCTGGGATTTGGATCGAGCGCGCGAGCGGGAGCGGCTACGACCAGTCTTGCGGTCCTCTTCGATGTCGTTCCTTGAGCCGTTGATCAAACGGTTGCCGACCAAGCCGCCGATGACAGCTTCTGCGAGACCCCGCTTTCCGCCTTTGTCGTCAGTTGCTGTATCGACAGCAGCGGCACCAGCAGCAGCGGTAAGGATGCGTTTGGTCTTCTCGCCCTTCCAGCCACCAGGCTCCTTGGCAACGCGGAAGGCCTCTGTGGCACCAGCGAGAAGAGACGCCATAGCAGCCTTCTGGACCTTGTTCGCACCGCTGTTGGCGCCAGCGTGTGAGCGTGACCGCTCACTGGAGGGGCTGCCTCCGCGGCGGCTCCTGGTGTCGTCAGAGCCGCCACCGGTAAGACTCTTGACAGCAGCGCTAAGACCAGTAGCTGCAATGGCACTCTCAAGGAAGTTTTTATGACCCTTCTTCTCTTTTGGGCCTTCATCTTCATCCGAGTAATAATCGCTGTAGTAACCGTCACGGCCTCGTTGAAGAATCATATTGGCCTTTTGATCCTTCTTGGCCTGCTGCTTGTTGTAGAATTGAGCACCCTGGTAAGCAGCTAGAGCACCAACTCCAGCTAAAGCTGCGGTTGAGAGAGGGTTGCGTTGGACTTCGGTGCGCTCCTCTTTGGCTTCACGACGATCGTACAGCTCCTTACCACCGGCCAAAAGGGCGGCACCAGCAACGGCTGCAATGATCTTCTCGTTCTTTGACATTCCCTTGGACTTGGGCTTGCGCTCTTCATCTTCGTAGTAGGGGCTAGAGTGTCCTCGGTGAGAACGGCGATCATAGTCGCGGTCGCGGTCGCGAGGGTCATAACCTCGACGATACTCGTATTCTTCTTCGTAGTAATTTGGTCCGGCGGATCTAGCACGACGGATATCGCGGGTGCCGGGCGGGGGGAATTCCCGTCGAACCTCCTCTATCGACAGATCACTATCCTCGCGCCCGCGAGGAACAATTTCGCGATGGGACTTGGTGCTAAAAGAATCTCGCGGATCAAGGTAACGGGGCTCTTCTCGACGATCCTCCCGCACATAGCGGCGAGAGTAATCCCGATCATACGGGTCGTAGTTGGCCATTAGTACGGTGTGTGTGATTTCTTTGTTGTCGCTATGCTCTAGTGGTGATGTAATGGTCGATTTATGGTATATAGTTGATATTGGTGATGAATGGTGTTGGGTGTAGTTAATGCAGAGTTGTAAGATTCTGGCAATGCAAGGAAGAAAAGGAAAGATGATGGATGTGGCGGGAGGAGCAGATCAAGAAAAGCACTTGGCAAGAGAAGCCCAGCCACAGCCAAGGGCACGTCCAAGCAAAACAGGGTCCTTTGGGATTGCAACAAGGGTGAGAAGGCACTGCACCTGTGCGCCTGCCTTAGTACTGTAGGACTCAGTCGACTGGATGGGCGGAACGGGAACGAGAACAGAAAGTGGGCTAGAGACAGCAAGAGCAGACTGCTAGTGGACAAAGCCACACTTGCTTTACTTTAGTTTGGTGGATGGATGGGCATCAATGGGATACGGAAGGCAGCAACAGAAGCAGTCGGGTGGCTTCCTTGACCCATGCCTTAGTAGGTATCCTTGGACGTATGTAGGTGATTTTTGACGCAACTTTAAGAGCCTTGGAAGCGATTCTGGTTAGGCTGCGTTACAGTAGCTCAGGCTGTCTTGACTGGGCGTTGGTTGTTTTACTATGATGATCAGGCTAATTTTTTACGGTAGTCCGCGCTCTTTCCCTTTTTCCTTTCTTTTCCCTTGCCGCTTCTTTCCTTTCTCTCACAGACATAAGGTATCTAAAAGGTAAGCTGAGGTAAAGCGGGCAGTTACGTATAAGCGGGGCGGGACCAACGACGTAATGAAGAGGGGTTCGCGGGAAGTTGGACGCACAGCGCTGACGCTATTAGACAGGGGTCTATGCCTTGCAAGGTCCACTAGAAGGTCTTGGACGTGCTGGGCGCGGCATTCGACAGCCAGCTGGGCATTCAGTATAGCCCAGTATGGAGACGTTTGAATTGTTTCTCCCGTCTTTATCAGCAACTGCGCCACAGCTATCGTGCATATAACTATTCCACTTCAACTACAGTATCATCCGTCTCAACGCCCGGCAACACCGAACGCGATAGAGTCAACAGGAAGTGACGTTGGTAGGGGCTTTTCTCCGCTCTCTTGCGGTAGTTGGCATTGGCAATTGACCGGGTCATCGGACGCTCCGTGTCTTCGGATTCGGTTCTGCTCTGTTGATTTGTTGTCAACCACTCAAAGGTCAACTGTTCAGAGCCTTACTCTGTCCCGGCCATGGCAATTGGCTTTCTCCCCAAATCACACTCTAAACAGCAGTGATCATCTTGAAACGACGGCTCACAAGTCGTTCCTCGGAGTGATAGGCCGTTTGTGAAACCTCGCACAAGGGAGGATGCCTGCATATCCAGGATCCTCGATTAGGTGCTTGTCCTAGTTCTGGGACCGATTTTGCCACTCTTGATGAGTTGTCAGTTGTTCTCTTCTAGAAGCATTTGTCACCTGTGTGATACTCGGACTAGGCAGACTAGACAAGCCGGGCGGGAAGTTAGACTATCCAATCGCCTGTTTTCCTTCGCACCGAAGTAAACTTTGACTGATGTGACGCCTACAACATGTGACGCAACAAACGGTGCCTGCTGATGATAGTTCATGACCCGTTTAGCCACGTTTTTGTGCCATCAGCCACGCCGTTCAATAGAAACATGGTGTCTGAAGCATACATATGTACAGTATCGTGTTCATCAATTATCCATCACAAGGCCCATATTTTCTACAATTGTTGATCAGGGTCTGACTGTGAGGTTGCAATGACGTCTCTATTACGAGACTAAGCGAGGTTGAATCAACGGGCCACTAGGCGTACTGTAGTACTGTAACTATGATTCAGCCTTATGGTCAATGACTCGGCAGTTGCTCAATGATATCAAAATGGTTATTTTGTGCTTTCAAGTATCTTCTTTGCAACCGACCACAGCAGAAGTACGTTTCCCTCTGTTCAGAATACAGTTCTTGCTTGGATGAGGTAAGAATTGAAATTGATGATAACACGCTATTTGTATGCCAAAATCCATATTGGATAAACCAATTCCGTACCAATACCACTCTAGAGTCTAAGAAACAATATCCTATACATGCTTTATCAATGTTACATGACCCAAACAACCTAAACCCGAACTATTAGATCCTTCTCCTGAAAATTCCCAAACTCCGTCAAAAAGAAATCGTATCCCGCGGTTTTCTCGGTGTAAAACAACCTTAAATGCAAAAGTCTAGTAGTACAAATCCTGATGGCTTTTGTTCGTAAATCATGCGTCTTCAGAGGTCTTGCTCTGAGGTTGGTCCATATCGCCTGTGTGCTGAGTCTCATCAGCGCCGACACCGTAGTCGGTGGGATCGGCCTCCTCATCCATCTTGTCCATCTGTTCGGGCTCAACAAGGGCGTACTTGCTCTTCTTACGGATGCTAGCGCCATACCAGAAGAATACAAATGGGATGAAAGCGAGCAGAGTTGCAACCCCTCCAATGAGGGAGCCTCCGCCACCAACACCAAGAGCAGTAAACATTTGAGTCGTGAACAGGGGAGCAGCAGCACTACCAGCGGATCGGGCAACAGTGTTGGCGGCGATGACAGAGGCTGCATACGAGGCGTATGTATCGGTGAGGTAGTTGATAACGGCAACGTAAACAAGCATCAGAGCGGCAGAAAGAAATGTGCCTGCCAGAGTAGGAACAATCCAGGGAACAACACTGCTTGGTATTAGTAGCTGTTGTTTGCTGAGGACATTGGGAGAAACTTACTTGAAATTAGCTGACCACGCAAGCCAGAACATAGTGATGGGGAAGGCAACACCTCCAAACATGGCCATGAGAAGTCGATCCTCTGGCAAGAGAACCTTTCCAGCAGCATCTTTGCTTCGTCGACGCTCACTATCGACAAAGATGACAATGGCTCCGAGAACAGCTCCCACGACCTGGCCAAGAAGAGGCAGCTGCGAAACGCCAGCGTTCCAGCCCCTCATGTCTCGAAAAACAATAGGGTAAATGCTGAAAAGCATGAACTGAAGAGTGAAGACGATGCAGGTGTAGATGGAGCATAAGAGAGAAATCAGGTCGAACATGAGAATCCAGGGCCGCGTAAGAGCAAGTTTGTAGACGTGAGCTAGGCTGGGCGCATCCTCTTCGCCTTCCATAACAGCATTCTCATATCCCTTGATGCCAGACTTTCGAGCTCGCTTGGACTTCTTGGCCAAGATAGTGGGCGTATGTGTCTCGGGAATCAGAAACATGAGGAAAACGGTGACGGCTCCAAGCCAAAGAACAGAGTACATGCCCCATCGCCAGTCTTTCTTGAGCTGAACAAAGCCGGAGACAACAGGACCTAGAGAAGGTCCCACCCAAGAGGCCAGACTGAAGATTCCAGTAGCGTTTCCTCGCTCGATGGGGTCCCAGAGATCGACCAGGACTCCGGGGGTGGTGCTTAACGGAGCAGAGATGAAGACACCCGCTAGGAATCTTCCGACGAGGAGTGATCCAAAGTTTGGTGGGAAAGCGCAGAGAAAGTTGAAGGCCATGTAGGCGATAAAAGTGATGTAGAAGATCCATCGACGACCATAAAACTCAGAAAGAGGTGCAAAGACAAAGGGCCCAGCACAGAAACCAAGAAGGAACATGGACGTCGTCAAGCTCGCAGCGACGGTTGAAACTCCAAACTCTTCCACAACAGAATCGACGCTTCCCGAGAAAATGCTTGATGCAAAGTTTCCGTTCATGGCAAGAAAAACAGCAAGACATGTAATAACCCATCGCCGTGTCTTGGACCAATTTCGTGGGTTCTCGAGGTCATCGGGAGAGAAGTCGACATAACCCTGTTCGTTGATGTAGGGAGCTTCGTGTCTGTCGGAGCCGATATCAGGCTTGAAAGTCACATAGGACATGACCCTGTCCATTGTTTGAGCGGCCATCTTTGTGACTCTTTTGCTCCCGTAGGACTGGGAAGATGGTGGTGAGACAGGAGGATGAGGAGGATGAGAAGAAGAAGAGATGCCGGTGTTGTAGTGCTGTCCAGAGGGATATGCCTGGAGCAATGGCATTGTAGAGGCAGAGCTTCGTCTTTTATTTATATGTGTCGATGATTCTCTCATATTTGCGTTTGGCATCATGATGAAATCGTTTACTTTGCGATTGTGTATGTGTGAGGTGAGTTGAGTTGAGCTATCTCCACCATAGTGGCCTTGGTTGTGTTAAGTTGACGTCAAGTTCTCCAGGTGAGGGTATACCTACCGTGTGCACTGAACCCTTTCCCCCAGACCAACCGGAGGTAAGCTCCGGAATGTGTTTTGGATACCAGATTCAGCTGCTTTTTTCAGTTTCTTTCTCCACGCACAAGTCTGAGCTGAATAGTACAGTACACACAAATGGACTAGAATGTCCGATTGATACTCGCCTCCTAAGCTTTTCATCTCCCCGGACCCATAAAAAAGTATAATATCAAGCTGATCAACGGTCGCTAACTCGACGACTTCTTCACTTGAGAAGACAGGGCAAGTTTATGAGATAATCAGAATCGTAATCAGAGTAACATAGTTGCACTCTAATTGAGTCTCCCTGAACATGATGAGCTGGGGAGGCCGATAAGATGCAAACTCCCGGGCCGAGAAAGTATTCAAGTTCAAACCCTGTATGTAGATCAGTTAGTCAGTGTCAAAGGCCGGACCCACGTGGATATGACACGGCGCCATGGTCAATGACGAATCAGGCGTCTCATATCGAGATTTAGAGTAGAATTTTTATGGAAGCTTCTCTGCAGCAAACGCCCCTGCCAAATGCTAATGGAGGGTGAAGTTGAAGATTCTGCTTCTGCTTCCACTTACACGGGAATAGGATCAATTTTTTCTGATCGTGTCACCGGCCAACTGCCAACACGACACAACGCATGTCGATCTTTGCTGTGATCATGTTGCGATCGTGCATTAAATCTGTCTGACCGGATGTTTTATTCCATACTGTACCTGACTTGAGTGTTACTGTAAGAAAATCAAGGTCAAACCTTCGCCTTGGTTCTTCCTTCTAAAAAATTATTCTCTATCGATTCGCCTCCTTCCCTCCTTCTAAGCCCTGCCAGCCACTTCCCCGCAAACTCATCCCGCAATAAACTAACCACCTACCGGTACTGGACAAGAGGAGCGTCCGCTATTAACTGCCATCTTTATTTCTTTCCCTTCATCAGCGCTTGACGTAATGCCATGTTCACCAAAAGCACAGGCGCTCTGCAGGTCTTGTCCTGATGTTTCCTCTTTAGGCAATTTCTGGGGTCCCCTGCCCCCGAGTCCGGCTTTAACATTCCTGCAAGGCACCGTCTGCCCGTTCTTTTTGGTCTTTTGTTGATGCCCAGTCGGCGATCCATCGGCGTGTAGCACGAGACATACAGATTCTGACGATAGCTTCACTTCTTTTTTTCTTATTTCTTACCCTTCCTTACTTCCTGCAAACATGAGAGCACTTCTGTATTTTGCACCCCCCCTGTGTTTCGGTCACCGGGCCAAATGGCATCATGCGGCGCAGCTTCTCTAACTTGCTTCGACAAGGTCTTGGAACCGTAGACGTGAGATGTGCTCAGTGCTTCACGATGGCCTCACATCCATGCTACAAGGTGATATATCTCACAATCAACCATCGCGATGCTCACTCCCAGCATGAACTCCCCATGACTCACCGGGGCAGAACCTCCGTAGATACGACAATACCCTGGCTCTGATGAGGGTGTAGTATTAATTGTCCAAGGCAAACACCTTTTTTTCTCCACCAAAAATACATACCGCCAAGCCGATCCCTGGCTTGATGATGAGGAGAGGAAAGCTATGCTCCGTGCTCTTTCGGTGAAGGCCGGTATGTATTCCGGTTGTACGCCGAGTGCAGAACATGTCATCGTATAATATTCAAAACACCAATAATACAATGGCGAAAACTGTGGCATTAGAGTGTCACTACGGGCTTACTCCGCATTATCACAAAGCATCCACAACATGGGTATCAATGTTGCATTGTGATGGAGGCTCTTTAGGTAGTTCGGGGACATTCAGTTAGTGTCGTCACGTTATTTCCTGGGTTAGGTGACTTTGCTTGACTGGATGGCAGATCGAATCCTTCTTCACTCAGCTGAGGCTCTGTGACGGGCTCTCATCATTGGTCCATCGTTAAGTACCAAGACATCCATGGATGGATGGAACGGGATGTGAACCAACATCCACTAATACCTAGCTCGCGAGACAAGACAAATCCATCGCCAACTTACCGACTCTGTCTCATCAGTTGTATTGCTATTTCTCAAGATGCAGTCGGTATAAAGTAGCAACAGTATATTGCTTACTGGAAAATATATATGTGGGTCTATACTAGCCTACAGAAATACCCCAGATTCTAGGTCCACCATGGTCTAATACTGATACAAGAGCAAAAAAATCGTCCAAAAACATACAACAGCGGGG
>NW_022157834.1:0-125819 GCF_003316985.1 Fusarium coffeatum
AATCCCCGCTGTTGTATGTTTTGCCTTTTTGGTACGGGGATCGAAGTGGGTCCATCTCTGCGCTTCAAACTACATACCTACCTTTTTATGATTGAGATTCTTTGGAACACCTTTTCTACTATTTCCACAGATATTGGCGTATGCGATGCAGATATTCAGTGGCTCGATATCGGGATGGGCTTGGATGCAATCCCTTAGTAGTGTAGCTGAGAGAACGTCAACTTATCACTGCTGAGTTCCAGCGCAGTTTTTAGTCGTGAATGACGGAACCTGGGAACCAGTTATAAATTGAGCCCAGTTTGGACTACAATTAAACATTATCCTCAAGCTGTAATCTAAAAAGAACCTCTATCTAAGAAAGATCTAATTAGCGCTACCTTGATTGACCCTAACACTTCGGAGTCCAGACTCTTGAGAAAAGTCAAAATGCCACAACAAGGATACAACCCAAATTGCGAGTTTTGCACAGGGACAGGCTGGTACGACGTCGAAATAAAGTGGTGCGCTTACGGCGAATGTAGGAATGTTTGGGCGCATTGCAATAACACCGGTCACACCTCTGCTTGCGAAAATGAATATCGGGTCACATTTCGGCGTTTATGTCCGTGCCGTGCATGCCACGGAAGCTTGGTGTGTTTGAACTGGTATACTCGCACTGAGCAACGCCCGTGTAATTGTTGGGGAGAGTATTAAGGTTGGACGCAAAGTGACGTTGCGACTGAAGGAGGATGAACATTGGAAGGTATATCTACTATAGCCAGGACCTACACAAGTCTATAGAAGAGAACGAATGATTATACACAGGTGTTAAAGTGAATAGTAGGCTTGGACAAAAGACTTGCCACGTGTCAGTAATGGTTGGATAGTTGGTCATCTGTGGATAGATCAATTATAGATCGACCAGAGTATTGAAGCTACCTATAGGACGTGACCCCGAAGCAGTTGCACAAGTGTCTTTGTGACTCGATTGATTGCCTCTATGGTCTCCACTCCATGTTATACCCTCTCAGCCTCGACGACTCTCAATTCGATACTTGACTTTCCGACGTTTTCTCCAGTGACGTGCTGCGACACTTGGAAGGTATGGAACTTTCTCGCGGCAAGTCTTTCGTTGAACTGTTGGATAAAAGAACGGTCAGTAATCTTAAATGTAAAGGTACTGTACGAAAATGGCTTACCATAACATCAATCTCCTCAAGTGTACGCCCCTTGACCTCTGGCAGGAAGAAGTACACCCAAGCCGCACTGATCATACATGAAGGGAACCAGATGTACCCATATCTGGGGCCCCAATTCAAGGCGCTCGGATTGATAAAGTACGGTGCTGTAAAGGTGATAAGCCAAGCCCCAAGGAAACCTGCGGCTGCTGCAAAGCCAAAGGTGTAGCTTCGGAGGCGCTGGGAAGGGATTTCTCCGGCCACGAGCCATGAATATGGAGCAATCATTCCCTGATCATGACTGGTCAGTTCCTTATCACTGTAATACGAGAGTTCGCGTTACTTACGTTATAAGCCACCATATAAAGGCACGAAAGTGCGACGAGTACTTTCCCAGTAACGATTTCGCCAGGGTTTCTATCATATACAACCGCAATGATTAGCTGGAAGAAGCCAGCTATAACCAGACCACCGAGGAGGAGAACGCGACGTCGTCCATATCGCACTACGATGAAAGCATTGATGATGGTTGCGGTCATGCCAGCCGTGCTGAGAACGTTGCTCATGGCAAAAGGATCTTGGACTTGAGCCATGGCAAAGAAGTATGCTTTGAAGGCTATCGATTCATGATTAAATAGGGAACCGGAGAAGCTTTACGTCGAAACTTACCGATGATAAACATGGAGCCCGATGCAGCTTGTAAAAGAACCGCACAGACCGAAATCATGGTGCGTCTTCTGTCGACTGGATTCTTGAACATATCCAGCATTCCGACACCGCTTGCTAGAGTCTTCTCTGTATCGATAGCCTGCCGTATCTCGGCCAGCTCAGCGTCTATATCGGCTCCATTCGGTCTCAGCCAACTCAGGGACTTGAAGCCATCTTCGTAGCGACCCTGGAGGATAAGCCATCGCGGAGACTCGGGTATGAACCAAAGAGCAAGGAATATGATGACAGGGACGATGTAGATCATTCCAAGGGGTATCAAGTATGCTGAGCGATCTGGGCGCCCGGCAGTTGTCCAGTCGATGATCGTTCCAATAAGCGTTCCCTGCATGCCAGCGTTTAGCCTACCATCTCTAATAAAAGACATTGCCAATACTGACAAAGGTTGTGCATAGATGGAATGCGGTCAAGAACAGCCCTCTGTACTTTGCTGGACTCGTCTCCTGGATATAAAGTTGTGAAAAGGTCATGAAATAACCATTAGCCAGACCAATCAGTAATCGGCCGAGGTACAGCGGACCAATATCGGCCGTGGTCATCATTATTATGTTGGAAACAGCACAAAGAAGACATGCCAGTCGAAGGCACATTTTCCTGCCGAGCTTTGCGGCAACAAACCCCGCCAGACTGGAGCTGATGAAAGCGCCCAGCGTCATTAGCGAAGAAATCAGCTGCTGTCTGGTGGTTGAGATGTTCCATCCGATCGCGGTCGTTGGGTCTTCGTAGCCATACACCTGGAAATATGGAAGCCATGATCAGTGTCTTGTGGGAAGCCCAGATATTGTTTGTCGTGTCACTCTTACCATTAGGAAGCCAGGCATGGCTTGGAGTCCTCCAATTAGTCCAAAGTCGAGTCCATATTGGAAGGGAGAGAGAACAATGATACCACAGGCGACGAAACACCGCCAATGGGCACGTATTGTGTCTGGTGAGGAAGCCATTTCAGAGTTTCAGAGTGTTTATCGAAAGGTCTAGGGGAAAGGTCTGAGACTTGGACTACATCTCTCCTCCTTTTCATGTCGATATATCGACTCGACAGCCACAACCAAGAGGCTCGCAGCTATACTAGATTCGTTAGAACGTGCCGATCCCTTACTAGCACAAGTATAGACGGGCTTAACGGGGTTTGATCCGTAACCGATGTGCGGGGTGCATAGACGAGGCTACGCTAGGAGTAACATTTCCGGTGTTTTGGTTGTATTGCTTGGCATAGCCTAAAGTACAAGGTAACTGTTGGCTTCCTCGGATTTCACCTGGTATCTTGCTTGAATGAATCATGAGGGAGTGTTGTGGTCACAACATTGGAAAGCCACATGTCTCCCTAACAAAGCAAACATGTGCCTTGGCTAGTCTAGACTTGCCGCCAAGTGGCTGTTGCATCCCCCGCAGGGTGTCAGAAGAATTGACCGTTGAAAGCATAAGAGACGAAATAACTTAGTCACCTTATGCCACCTTAGACTATCATTTAGGCTATTTTATTTCTGTAGCCTAAGTCTTAGAGGACATTTCTTCTGTTACCCACCTAATCCCATCTTCAGGCCCCTGCTGCACTTGTCTGCAGCATGATTTCTCTGCCGTATGCAGTGCTAGGTTGTTATTCACCGATTGGTCGCTCGCCAAGCAGCCAACATGTTGCTTGCTAACAACTCAATTGCCGACTTGATTGCCGTGGTCATTTCCGTTGTTATCCCTGGTTGATATCTCGACCTGATCTTCCCCTCACAGTCTGTTCTCGGCGCCGATCTTGACCGGTTTATACTGACAAAGCAATTACATTACAACCATAGCTGCGGGGTTATGCAGACTTGCATCAGATATCAAGAGCCAAGACATCACGATTGTTGAATAGCTGAAGGTAAATGCTGCGGAGTGATACTTGGCTTACACCTCCAATGTCACGAGATGCTTTCGACATGGCTCCGCTGTTGGCAACACGACAGATAGTGCGGTTAACTTTACTCGGGTGGTTTCTATTGGCTTACTCATATCGTTGAAGGAGCAAAGATGCCCCACGAATCTTTATTACACGAACATGACCAATTGGCTCGTTGGCTATTGGAGGATGCTGGTTGCAGATCTGAACCGAAGTGTGCGGGGAAACAGCCCGGATATACAAACCTCGGCTTGACCAAGCCAGGGCATCGATATCCGGTTAATGTGAATGGAAACTTAAGTGGCTTATGTGTTGCTTGTGATATCACAAGTCTAGTCACAGTCCACAAGCCAGAAAATGTCACCAAACAAGTCAGGTATCAAAGTCATCATTGTCGGTGCTGGCTTTGGCGGGCTGACAGCTGCTATTGAATGCCACAGACAAGGCCATGATGTCGAGATTTATGAGTCCTTCCCCGAACTCAAGGTTTTGGGAGATATCATCTCGTTCGGCGGCAATGCAGGCAGAATATTCCATCGATGGTCTGACGGAGAGATTGTAGCCAGACTACGACCTCTGTGCATAAACATCCAAGACTACGGTTTCAAAATTCACAAATGGGATACTGGTGAAGTCGTTCTTCACCAAAAACGACCGCCACCGAACCCTGAAGCTCCTGTATTGAATGGACATAGAGGCGAGTTGCATGAGATCATATTCAAGTATGCGCGCAACGAGCTTGGGATTCCAATCCACCTTGGTCAGCGAGTATCCGAGTATTTCGAAACTGAATCCCATGCTGGTATAATTTTGAAAAGCGGAGAGAAGGTGTGTATAGCTGTCTCATATATGTACACATCTTACTGATTCGGAAACAGATCGTTGGTGATGTTGTGATTGGGGCAGATGGAGTGAGATCTAAAGCGAGAGAGCTTGTTCTGGGTTATGTCGACAAACCCAAGAGCAGCGGATACGCTGTTTGGAGAGCATGGTATGTCGCTATGCCTATTAGATTTTAAGCCAGCTAACAAGAGAATTAGGTTCTCAAACAAAGACATGATTCAAGATGCTCGTACCAAGGAATTCTGCGAAAACGGCGATACCTTCAACGGCTGGATTGGGCAAGACGTCCACTTCTTGTTCTCAACCCTTAAGGGAGGAAAGGATTGCTGCTGGGTTCTAACGCATAAAGATGACCATGACATCGATGAGTCATGGTCGTTCCCTGGTAAGATCGAAGAAGTCCTGGAACTTCTCAAAGACTGGGATCCCACCACGCGAGCCATCGTCGAAAAGACACCTTCAGTTGTCGATTGGAAGCTAGTATATCGCGACCCACTACCAACTTGGATCAGTCAAAGGGGGAGAATCGCGTTGCTTGGAGATGCTGCTCATCCTTTCTTACCCACGAGCGCTCAAGGTGCCACGCAGGCTATGGAGGATGGTGTGACCATTGCAATTTGTCTCAAGCGTGCTGGCAAAGGAAATGTGCCTGGAGCGCTAAAGGCTCACCAGAATCTAAGGTAAGCGCGCATATTCCAGTACTAAGGTACGCTTACTGACCATGATCAGATATGATCGCGTCCGGGCGGTTCAGAAAACTGGAGAATCAACACGAGATCTCTGGCATAAGACGGACTGGGAGAAGGTCAAGAAGGATCCCAGTAGCATCGGGTTTCCAAGAGAGGACTGGATTCATGGTTTTGATGCCGACCAGTATGCTGAAGAGAACTTCAATACTGCTCTTGGGGAGGCCACTGCCGTTAGCGAGCCGAGTAAGGGCGTTTTGCAGGAGACAGTTGCAGTGACTGAGGTTACCGGCTAGTGTCAATGGCTCCAGGTTAGACCGAGATTCAGATTAGATCTAGCATTGAAGTAAAAAGATCGTACATCCCCACGCTAATAGTGGATTTGATGACCTCGAAGTTTTCTTTTACTGCTTACAGGCGTCAATTGAAGATAATAACCTATGATCAAGGCAAGGGAGTTATCTCGAGTGTATTGATTCGTGGTTTATCTCCAAGATCTAGGTCATGCTGTGGAGTTGCTTCAGAGGCTTATCCAACACAACGCATTGCTCGTCGCTGAGGGTCTCTGCTCTTGCGTCTTTCCTATTGTCTTTCTACCAATCTTGATGAGTGTCAATAGTTTCCTGAAGCACAGCGAACATCATCCTGGCTTGATGAAGCTGGGACATGAACAACTTGATCAGGCCGCGTGGCCTAATGGCTAAGGCGCTAGATTTCGGTTCACCAAAATTAAACTCTCTAGAGATTGCAGGTTCGACTCCTGCCGCGGTCGATTGACACAGCTGATCTTCTTTTTGGTCGATTCTCATGGAGATGTTACCACAAGGTTAGCTTGTTATAAGTAAGCCACGGCCATCAACAATCCTACCACACCCCAAAGACTCAAATCTCGTCTCGCACCTACACCATTGGAAGTTGCCTCGGCGGAATCAGCCTCGCCAGTGATAACAACGACATCACTGGTAGTACTTATGTCTTCGCGATCTTGCTCAGAGTCGCTTGTAGGCGTTGCCTCAGCCGCAGCAGCAAGATACTTTTGCCCTTTCGTGATAGTAACAGGAACCCAGCTGAAACCACCATAACCTGCCATTCGATAGAATCCATCATAGTCCGTGCCCGTCGACCTGGGAAATGTAGCTGTTTCGCCAAAGTATGCGTTTCCACCGATGTTGACTGTAGTGCATATGCTAGCATACGTCCTGCTCATTTCGCATTGCGCAGAGTACTCGAAGCCGTCATAGTCGTCATAAGGCTCTTGGGTATAGATCTTGCGAAAAACGCCGGTTTCAGGGGCCCCAGAGGACAGAGTCTTATCGGCCCATGGTCCGACGATAAAAGTTTGAGATGTTACATGACAGTCCTCCGATGTAGCATACTTAGCGTAGTCGCAGTCGAGGATAAAAGTGGTAGCTGTTGGGTCTGCCCCGATGACTTCGGCATTAAAATAGCCCGAGTACTGGGGAAGAAGAAGAGAGGTTGTTGTAACGGCAGACATGGTGACGCGAGCATATGAAGAAAATTGATAAAGAGTCATGGAACGCACGCTGAAGTAATTTATATACACTCGCTTAAGGCTGACAGGGTTCTTTCATGTTGTTGGTTGTTAGTGGGCATGGATCAGCCGACGTTTAATGAGCCATGATCTTGGCATTTTGGTGTTTACCGCAACCCTTCTTTACGCCAAGTTGTATGTCGATGTCAATTCCCATGAAAGACAGCTGAGAATTGCATGTTATCCCGCTTTCAGCATATATATTATCTACGTACTTGAATCAGATACCTACAGACAGGTGTTCCTGAACTATTTTCTAGACCTCGAGAAAAGAACGAGAAGAAAAAACGATGCCCGCTCGGTTTGTGTCCCTGCGTTTCAATTACGTGACGGTAGAACCAACAGTCACAACCAACAGTAGCTATCCATGCACTAAATGGTTCATCTCCGCAAAGTGGGATACAACCTACGCACTTTGCTCTAGGAACAAGGTATATGCGAGTCATTACAGCATTGAGAAAATCCCACGGTGATGGAAATATTGCAAGTCTACAGGGTGGTTCGCAAAATTGCTGGCTCAGCAGCTTCCCGAAAAGACCCTCTATTTTTTGCTCCTGGGAACGGTGCAATTTGGAGTTGCGTAGCAGGCTCACTTTGACTAAGCTGGAGATACACGGAGAAGATTGAAAGAAGACACGGAAACGCCGCCGGCTTGTAAAACTTACTCCAGGGCCGATTTTCGGACGGTAAGTCTTCTCGTTGACCGTCTAGAACACCGAACTTGGTGGCGACAGGGCGCGTGATGGAGTATTGATAAGAACCGGGCCAATTATAGCGTGCCAAAACTGTTTCAATGGGTCAGCTATTGCAAATTAGGCAATTTTTGCCGTCGTCATTTTGTTGTCAAAAAATGGAGTGAATCAGTCATTCGGACGAGAAAAACACGAGAACGCTGCGAGAAATATGAATAGCTTTGATGCCCCTAAAATTACAGAGGTTGAAAGGTTGGACTTTCGATAAACCCCTCGGAGAGTCAAGACCTTTCTCAGTAAACTCACTTATTTGAACATCGATACAATACTACTACCTTATCATGGCTTACTTACCACTTACCCTGCGCATTGCCATGTTCAATGCTGATACACCAGTACCCAACGTTCTGGCCAAGCGGACACCGTCCTACGGTCACATCTTTCACGAACTGCTGGTCAAATCAGCTTCCCGCGTCGCACCCGGATTAACAGTCGAATCCGAGTATTTCGATGTTCATCACGGCCTGTATCCTGAATCGGTTACCAATTTCGACGCCATAGTCATCTCTGGATCTGGAGCAAGCTCTTACGAAGACAAGGACTGGATCAGAGAGCTAGACGCCTACGTCGCCAGAGTTCATACTGAGCACCCTCATATTAAACTCTTTGGAAGTTGTTTTGGTCATCAAATCATTTGTCAAAGCTTGTTCCGTGAATCCGGCATCTACGTCGAAAAAGACCCCAAGGGGATGGAAGCTGGTGTTCACGCTATTCAATTGGAGACAGACTTCCTCAAAGCACTCGGAAGTTCGCAGAATACACCTGAGCTAGCCCGACCGCCCACGCCAATGTCTGAAAATTCGCCCCCTTCTATTCAAACGACAGATAACACGAAACTGCGGCTGCAGTTCATCCACGGCGATCACGTCAAGATCCCCGAAGGCAGGACGCTGCCTCCAAACTGGCTATCGATGGGTCGAACCGAGCACTGTGCATTCCAAGGTGCCTATCAACCAAACCATGTGCTCACATTCCAAGGACATTTCGAGTTTGATAGCTTCATCAACACAGAAACGTGTAAGGCTTTTGGTAAAGCTTGGAATTGGGATCCGGAACTGGTTGCAAGCTCGATCAGGGCTATGGAGAAGGACGATGATTCGGAGGCTGCGGCGGATATGGTGATGCGATTCTTGCTTGAGGGCCGTGATTCCATGTTGGATGATGGAGGTCTGGTGAGCCCTCCGCTGGAGGATTAGATATATGTACTTTAAGCCACCCGTGTCAATCAATGAAAGAACCTTTATGAGATTCTATGGCTGGAGTTGCCATCAACCCCACCGAGGCGTTTACCCAATTGAGTAACTCTGTCAGCAGGCGTCGACTGCTGCCAAATCAGGCGAGCGACCCGAGAGCCCGCTCTTACACAGACCAGTGATATCTTCTTATGGGGAAGAAGTCGCAAAGTATAAACATCCGTCTATTATGACTCCACAAATCACCGTGGGATCATTTACTGGATTCTGCAAGACAAGGTATCTTGAAATACCCCGCCTTGAAGTATTAAAATCAGCGCGGAGAACCTGATTCGCAATCTGTTCCCTACGTTGCCATCTACCAATTTGAATTCCATTAGCTACACCTCTAAACATGAATTTCAAGCTGTTCTCAAGCGTTGCCCATCAGTCTCTCTTGCCGGTGGATCCGTCGTCAGAGTCCTTTGAGCTCCATGCCGTGCCAGGACCCGATATTTGGCGAACACCCGCTTGCGCTGGAGGCCGAGACGATTTCAACGGCCCTATTTACGCCACACCTTTACCTCTCAATTCATTCAAAAGCGCCAAGGTTACTATATCGGCGGACTTTGTAGCGTCTTACTCACAAGGCGGTCTTATTCTATTCTTTCCTGACTCCGACCCGTCGCCAGACGCTGCTGGAAACCTTCACCTATCCTCCTCGCCGGGGACATGGATCAAAGCCGGAATCGAGCACGTGGATGGCGAACTATTCGCCTCTGTCGCTGCTGGCCAGCCCTACTCAGATTGGAGTTTGACAAAATTGGGTGAAAGTACTGCCACTTTCGAAATGGAGAAGATAAATGGTTCTCTTTGGATCTATGTTACCGGATCTGACGGACGGCGCATGCCATTGAGGAAATTGACTTGGGTCTTTGATATGGAGCCGCAGAACAAAATCTGGGTTGGCGTCGCTGCTTGCATGCCTAAAGGCAATGGAACGACAGATGGTGGCTCGTTATCAGTAACCTTTCGTGATCTTTGTATAAGAGCCGAATAGTTGGAATTGGCCGAGTGTTTCCAATGAACAAAGCGTCATATTTAGAAGATGGAAAGTAATGTATCTACAGACAGTGCATTCTCTTCGTCTTCTCCTCACCATTCATGTTCATCTCCCAATCGCGACTCCACAAGGCTAGCAGGGATTGTAACAACATATCAACTCAGCGATTTTATATCTAGAAACGGACACGAAGATCTAGTTGTTGTTTTATTGATAACCTTCCTAGGAACACGATTTAGTGACACGGATATAGTTTCCCGTTGACGTTTGGGACATTTTCAAACCCATCATAAGAAGATAATTGCCGCCTTCCAGTCCATCTGGCTCGTATGAACTCAGCCCGCTCTTCGATGTCTAACATAGTCCGAGGCAGTACGAAGTAGTCGAAGCCTACATCTTCTGATAGCCCGCAGAAGTCTCGAAACACTTGCATCCATTCCTGTTCACTGCCAGGCATCAGTCGCACCCCATCGTCCAAGAGCCAAGGGGTGCCCGCCTCGCAGACCACGATCAATGAGTTTGCCATTCTCGCTTTGACATCTCTCCAAGTAGGCTCCAGCTGAAGGCCAGCGACCGCATCGTCAGAGACATATCTTTTGGCATATACCAGCGGATCAAAACCGGATCGATCGGAAATGAACCATTGGAAGCTCCGCAAAGCTTCGTCTTCCGCAGAGGCTCGAGCTTCAAGAATGAGTTTCTGTACGGCGAGACATCTAGCGGTTGATTGAATCGGCCCGTATTCTGGTCACAGCTCCGACACACAACGCGATGGACAATATGATGCGACGCTACATTGTAAGGCTCGAGAAGCAGGCTCTGGCCAGAGAGTCCCAGCCCAATGTCGTGAGAGTCTCTACCGAGGTAGGTCGTATCCATCTTGACAGAATATAATAACCTGGATGCTAATTGTTTCAGGTACGCAAAGTTGCAGACGATCTGCGACAATACACATGTGATGCCATGGCCGGACAAGAGATCTACTCGAACCGCAAGGCACTGGAGAAGGCGACCCAGATGATTCGGAATAGCGATACGATATTCACCGCGTGCATCGGAGCTGGAATTGGACTGCGACGTTCAGAGGAATTTGACACGGTCATCGTTGATGAGGCATCTCAGCACACGGAACCTACTTCTCTAGTGCCTCTTGTCAAAGGCTGCTCGCGAGCAATACTGGTCGGCGACCATGTGCAACTCCGGCCCACCGTCAACCCAACAGCCCTTACACTGGATTTCGATGTCTCTTTGTTTGAGAGGCTTTACACCAATGCTAAATTGAAGGGATACCAAGGCGTAAGCACACTCATGCTTGATACGCAGTATCGAATGCATCCCAAACTGTGCGAATTCCCTTCCAAAGAATTCTATGATGGGAATTTGAAGTCTGGAATCAGTATCTCAGATAGAGAACTTGGCGCATGCAATTTCCGTTTCCAAAATCAGCAGTAGCGAGAGGGCAAGACAAAGTACGAACTATCTTCATCAATTGCGATTGAACAGGAATGTCGGGACAAAAGTCGAAAGAGAATCGAGGCCAGGCAGAGCTCTGCGCACATATCTGCAAGCTCTTGGCTACGTCACCCACCAAAATTAATACCGGACATTCAATCGTGGTGCTCACACCTTACACTCGACAAGCCGAAGCTCTAAAGCGTATGCTCCCTAGCATATCACAGAAGATCGAGGCTTTAAGCATAGACGGATTCCAGGGTTGTGAGGCTGACATTATCATCTTTGTCACGGTTCGGTGTAACACGCACTGCGAGATCGGATTCCTAAAGGATATGCGTCGGGTAAATGTTGCTCTGACAAGGGCGAGATCGGCGCTTATAGTGATTGGAAACCGGACAACGTTGACTGGAGGTCCAGCAGACGAGGAGAGCTCTAAGATGTGGCAGAGGCTATTGAGAGCATTGACAGAAGTGAAGTTGGAAGTGCCTGTCTCAGCTAAGGGCGACAAGAAGAAGTAACCAATGTGCTCATCCAAGTGAGCATGAAGTGACGGGACCAAATCGTTTCGTCTTTTATGCTGTCAGTGGTCAATTGATGACACCCCAACGACCAATAGAAGCCAATTCATGCTATGAGCAAACGAGGTCACATAAGATTCTTCATTGCAATCCAAAACTGACTTTATTCCGCAAACTAGCTGTTATATAATGGAAAATATTGCATACAGTCCTTTCTGTACAGATATTGCCAATCCATTTCCTCAACGCCAAACTACGTGATATCCTGCCGTTGCCTTATCGTCTCATTTGCTGACAAGGGGCCTTGCTCGTCATGACGTTTGCATGACAGCAAACATACACTTCTCAGTTATGACGTGCACTAAAACCCATGGTATACCATATCTTCCATATCATCTATTACCAAGCCATTGTGTCGTTCTGTGGGAAGAGTCAATATCTATATCTTACCAATGAGTGATTATCATACCTCTTATCATCTTGTTAGCATTAGGTATCGCATGCTGTTCCGCAATATCCGCAGCATCGTCCGGGAATGACCCAAACTTCCTTGCCGGCCAGAGCACAAGTAGGGCACCTGGTCCCTGGTGTCTTATTGACAGGGGGAGTGATAGTTGGTTGTATCATCTTTGCTATGATTGAGAAAGATTGTTATTGATGTTTGAGAAGAGGATGGAATAATGAAAACTCATAATCGTACTCGACAGTACCATTTTATAGATAACCAGCCCTGTATATTGTTATATCTGCCGTGACCCTTTTTTCAGAGTGTTGCGTGCATACTCTCCGATGTGGCTTGGATATGCAAGGTAAGATTGTATCTAGATCATCTGCAGCCACCAACAGCCAACAGCAAACATTGATCGAAGCCATGTCTCTCAGCCGCAGAGTGATTGACCTGTAGGACTAAAAGATTAGTGATCAAGTAAGTAGGCTATCAGTCTTGAAATTTGACTTCTTGCCTCAGTAAGTACCTAGGGAAGCTTGTAATACGATGCCATATTGGATGCTTCTTACTTTGAGATAGGTATCCAGCAAGATCTTATCCTCCCGAATCTCCTCAGTGTGATCAAGAATCTATATGAAGACGACCAGGGCTAGAAAACAGCGTCAGCGTCCATTGCTGCATAGGACGCGAATTTAGAGATCCCACCTACCTGGTTCTGTCACTCCAATTGTCTGTGCGACAGCGCCGGGTATGTCACTCGGGACTTAGTGTCCGCTGTCTAGACGGCAAACGAATCTCCAGCAACCCTCGGGAGGTCAAAGATTCATCCGCGATCCGATGGCTTGTGATTCCACCACCAATCCCACATCACATAAACGAGGTACTGATCGCCAATGCTTCTTATTTTCCGATTCTGGTGTCTCTTCCCTTGCGTAAGCGTCCGATAACCATCGGGGCTGTTGGCTGTGCTGGATCTGAGACACCGATGTGTCATGTCGTTTGTCTCAGCCTGTTGATCGATTCGGCTTACGGGATGGTCGTTTTACACCAATGATCATCTGTAGACGCAATGTCTATGACTTCGATAGCTTTAGAAGTGTCATTAGACTGTTTGCTTTGCTGGTAGGTCAAGATGTAATGAACCTTGAGAACACGGTGTCTGCTGCGATGTAGAAGTAATGACTGCTAAAGGTGCTAGACTGTAATTGACGAGCATAGAAAGAGCTTGACTTGCAGCTCACTTGGTGTTCTCTGCTTAAGAGTACGACATATGAGTATCCATGTCTTGATTGCTTTCGGAGTAGTAAAAGCAAAGAAAGGCGCAAGCCTCAACATACAAAGTCGACAGACTACTCACAGCCACAGAAGCAAGCAAGTCATGTTCCAGGCATTCATCCATTAGGTAAATCTATTGACACATTGATGTTTTGTAAAAAAGGTCACACACGAGATTTGTTTCCTCAATGGTACGTACAATTGTTCAAGTCATCTTGCCGGTACTCGAAAAAGCTTGGCCATCAAGGGATCTCCCTGCTCACTCCCTAGCTCCCATCGGCTGACTAGCAAGTTCCCCAAACAAAATCCACCCTCGCGTATCTATCCGCGACGATTCACGTATCTCATCCTATAGAATCGTGCAAGCTAAAAGGCATATCAGACTACTCACGGGATGCATTAGTAATTAAAACATATACAGGAGCTTGTAGCCGTTGAGCAGGGCTATAGACTAGACGCTGAAGATGACGCATCAGGGGAAGAATGAGAAAAGAGACAGCAAGTGGGTGTACCTCTGGGAGAACAAAGACAAACAAAGGAGGCTGCAGGCACTCACCGTCTTCTGGTAAGCTCTGCGAATACGATGTATACGCGTAAAGCCCCAAGACGACTTGTCTAATTCGTTGGAAAGTCCGAAGGGGGTCTACGCATCACAACCGAGGGACGCAGGATGCTTTTTGTTGCCATAGTGAAGACCAAGGTCGCCCAACACTGTGTTATTCTATCATGTACAAGTTGATGGCTTGGCCATTCAGAAAAATCGAGATAACTTAAATAAACAAAATCACATTGATAGGGTTGGGCCAAGTTGGACAACGGCCCCTTACCCCTCGGGATAATGACCGTCAAAGTTTTCATCAACAAAGTTATACTTTTAAAGCATCATGGGTCCAAAATATTAACAAGATATCACAAAAGCAAGCGATCCAAACGACACGTTTCTGCGCCTTTGAGTATCTGTTATCATGTGATTTAGAGGCACCACACCAATTTGTAAAGTTAAGAGAAAGGGCTTCAATCTCCCTCTCGGGCGCCGCGTGGTTGAACATGCAAGGGAAGATGTGCAAGCCATCGGCACTTTCAGATTAAATTGTAGGAAATACTATAGAGCAACGCGAAGGAGATCGAACTGAAGAAAATGAGAACTTCTTGACCTTATCTTTTTATCTGGTCAGTCTCTCTATTGGATGTTACTCGATTTCATTGATATCAGTGGAGTGGAGAAGAGAAGATCTCGACCCGGGCAGTGTTTTTCGTCGGGCGGAGGCCCGGGGGGATTTGCGGGCGGCCAGGGGGCTCGGACGACCCTCCAGCGTTAGAGCGCAGCGGCGTTACAGAGGACCACTGCCCGAATTTATAGGGCCAGGCCAAAACTTTCTTTGGCCGCGCAAGGTTCAATCAACGAAACTGATAGCATGTTGAATAGTCACGACTAACTAAACAGTATTAATGATCTTAATGTAAAGCATGTGCGCGTCCTCCATGGGACGTTCAGTGGCAGAGTACCTTAGAAACGTCAGGATAGAGGGCTGCCTTTACCAAAACACACTTTGGACACCAAAACTTCAGCCTCAAGAATCGAGATGAAGCACAGGTGGAAACAAAAATAATATCACACGCAAAGGACTTTTACCGACCATAAATCTGACAAAGCATCGGCTGGCTTGCCATGGCATCGTGTTACTTTGCTTGTACATCTTGAGCGTTTGGCCACTCAAGAAATTTAAATAGACTTGCTATAGAGTGATGAGAAGTCCGTTGAACTCTGACTTGGGGATGGATGGAATGGAATATTGGCTACGGCAGCAAAGTTGTTTGCACAGTGGCTTTTCGTGGCTTAATCAGGAGACTATGGAGAAGCAGCATCATCAAGAGGAATAACTCTTTGGCGTAGTATACAGGTCACACAAGTAAAGTGCCTATAAGACTCGGTCTACGTAGACGAAAGTCCCGATAATGACAGCGACATAGGCAAACATGGAGAATATATGGCCGCAACTATCACAAAGCATCGATCGCAAGGCTTCGTTACCATTATAGCCAACGCGACGTGTGAACCATATTCTAGCGCCTCTAGAAGACGAGACTATGGCAGGGCAGAGCCCGGCGTGACATATGCTGTATGGGAAGGGCACAGGGATATCCACATCGCTCCGGCAGGATATTGCTCTTGAGTGGCTGTCGAAGATCGGTCTTGCGAATTGATCGTTGTCAGGCTGGCAGTCGGCTAGTCACGAGACGATTGGACGTGTTATTTCGTGTCCCCAATTGTCGATGACGGCCCCAAGCGCCCTGGCAGCAAGGCGTTGAAAAGCAGAAGCGCAACGACTAGTCCCATGGATAGCGATGTTTATCAAGCTCATCACCTCCTCGAAAAACTGAATCGACCGTGGTTTTGTTCAGCATCGCTTCTTGTTCCGCGGGCGAGGGCAAAAGTCGCTTCGAGAGCGCAGAACCGACCAGCGGCGTTGGGTATGGAGGACAGCGCATTCGGAGTGGTCGATCGAGGGGCTGTGACTGCGTCGCGATGGTGGGAGGAGGAATACCGTAGAACGCGCTTCGGTGACAATATGTAATGGCCTGAAAGAGGTGTAGCTACCAGTCAGCGAACTTGCCAAAGGGTAGAATAGCCACTTGCCAGAACTATCACACCCAGCACCAGCAACCCCGGGTTCTTGGAAGCACAAGCCTCTCTGCCATCATCGCAAGTTCGGCGCTATGCTTATTCAGTAGTAAGAGAATACAGCGAGTCTATACCGAGAAGGTGAGGGAAGGTGTTCGACCAAGAATTAATGGCCATGGAGCATTGTCGCGACATCAGTCTGGGGTCCCGCGCCGCGTTGAGATGTTTCTGCCATGCATGACCGCCTCGAATTCTGGCATCTGCCTTTCAGCTCCACTGCAAAGTGAGCCTCAACAGTCGCTCGGGAAGAGATGGATCGTCTGTCATCTTGACCTTTTGCTGTCATTTGGTTACTCTAGTCAAAGTAACTCAGGTTGTTTTCTTAATAGCATGTTCTGCGATGCTCGGCGATGCTAACACCATTCTCCACAAAGAATTAGGCAGTCTCCCTCAGATCCCGTTACAGCGACTTGAGCTCAGCTGTATTTGTAACAGTGCTCCTGATCCTGCAATTTTATACAAACACTCTTATCGCTTGTGCGTCAAATTATTCAAGCGGTCATGGTTTTCCCTTTAGGATTCCGAGAGATGTCGTTACTCGAGCTCCATCGCCGTTCACTCGTGTCCATTGGATGTCTGGTCTCAGACAAATGGTGATTATTCTCAGTGAGTTACAGCGGGTCAGGCGCTGGAAAGTTCACTAGAACTCAAAGACCCGTGGAAATGTTCATCCTGTCTTGACGACAACATTTTTAATGACCTCCCCAGCAGTCCAGTCGGGTCTCTCTCGGCCTTCTTAAGGGTCTCCTGGTAAGAGGCTTGTACTGTAATTGTCGAACATTTTCTGTACGTGAGCTAGCGGCCAATTCTACGAAGACAGCGATGGCAGTGTAAGACAAGCCGAGTGCAGGTAGCCCTCTTGTGTACCGGCGCCAGTCAGCTGCTCAAACGCCTTAGGGCTTATCGCTTTTTTCTCAAAAATATGCATTAAATATCTCGTCCATAAGTAACCCGTCTAAGCTTTGGGCTACGCATGTTCTTTATCGGTGCGTGTGGGCCGTGTCCTGCAAATCAACATCGCACGTCTCTTAGTGAACATGAGACCCTGGGGAATGCAAAGTACGTGCGATGATATGGACCTGTTCCGATCTCTTTCTTATACTCAATCGTCTTTCTTGAGTGGCAGAAGCCATATAGCTCATGTCAACACGACTCGACTGCATCATCGAAAGTATGACATCCATGACACTGCAATAAACATTATAGCAAGAGATTGACAATGTGCATCTCGTGGGGGTAATGGATCGTTTTAAATGTGTTGTTTTATCATGTCTTTCAGGGACTAGAATACGGTACCTAGCCTTATACTAAATAATGACGATGTCAACAATGGCGACGAGCTGCTGGATGCTTGTGCGGCTAGGGTTACAGAAGGTTCACGAAACGTCATGCAATTCTGTCACTGACTCTTTGTGAGTTAGAAATGTACTGGAAAACTATGTTTCTGCCCCATGTTTCACTAAGTTTTCATCTCTCTGAAGAATATGGTCCTACCTGGCTGCATCATCGAAAGTGTAACTTGAGTGATGTTCTTATATGTCCGCCAGCCCTCGCGACCGTCCTCATTTTTCTACACCCTCACATCACCGACCAAATGGAACAATTTCGCAGGTCAAAAGTCCCCGAGTGGTCATCTCTACCGTCAGAGATCCGAAATGCGATTCTGGACACAATAGTCGATCTACGGCTCCCAGGCTGGTCGGCTCTCGCCTCTGTGTCTAAAGAATGGCAAAGCGTCATCGGAGCAAGTAATCTGGCCAAGTTGAAACTTCGAAAAGAATCCTGCTTTAACGGCTTAAAGACGATTGTTCAACAGAGACACCTCGTAAAGCATATCTACCTCAGCATCGAGCTACAGAGTTATTCATGTCATGGTTGCACAAGCTCTCCTCGGCCTAAACACGAAGACTACGACCATATCATAGGTCAGGCGATCGATACAGTTACATCTATCCTTAGCACTTGGGAGACAGAAGGTCCTTTGACTTTGGACCTTAACGCAAGGTCGCCTAGTGATACGAATTACTGGGCTAAAAACTTTCGCTTCGACGACGATCACGATGCAGACGCACCTATTCCAGAAACTGGTTGGCATGATCCTATTCACGGTTGGCAGAAGGGTGTTCAGACGGACCCTCCTGAGTTCTCTGAACTGCAGCAATTGTTCATGCCTGTTGTCCTAGGACGCCCTGCAGAAAATCCTCCCCCCATCACCGCAGTGACCTGCCTGGTGATCCGTCGCCAATTTCGCCGTTACTTTGTACCCAGCAGTCTGGATCCGCTCTTGGGGCGATTTCATCGCCTGACCGATCTGATCTACGAGCCATGGCCCCTTCTTTATACCCACGTTCACCCCGGCTACTTGATGGATACCAGGTACTTCAAACGTGACACAGAAGGTACGTGGACCGCCTTGTTGCAACTCATTCACCAATTGCTTTGTTCATAGAAGTCGTAGTATATATCAGAGTGGTGGGCATGCCGTTCCCTATCACGCTCAAACGGCTGGTCATATTCAGAGACGACAATGACTTTCTACAAGCGGCAAACTTCCCACAAGATTCAGAAGTTCAGCAAGAAGCTCAGCATCACATCCAGTGGCGGCAGGATCGACAGGATAGTGGAGTTCTGTTCGTTGACAATGAGGTCAAGGATAGTCGAGGCCTAGCCCAGATAAGCTTGAAACTCGAGGAGCTGTCAGCCTCGTTTGTTGTCGATGCAGAGGATTTCTTCGAGTTCTGCGTCAAAGATCGGACGTGGGATCATCTACGTTCCCTGGCTCTTACTTCACGTTCTCTAGATGTTGGGAATGCTGATCAACACGACAGCGATGCTCTATTGCTCGACATGTCGACACTTGTACTCCGGATGCCTCTTTTAAAGACCTTTGTACTCTGGCATGGGCGTCAAGGCGGTGCAGGTGCATTCATTTATAACAGAACTGAGAAGTACGCACATATGGTATGGCGGGGGACTCAGCAGTTGGACTTTAGCCCAGAAGTCCTAGAAGCGTGGAGCAATGTTGCCAAGTTCCATTCATTAGAGCTAAGAGTCAGGCATGAGAGTATCAAAGAAAAGATTCGGTGTCGTGGGGATGCTATACATTACCTTGGCTTGCCCTGTCAGGTCATTCAACCCACCTCGCTTTGGCAGGTCCGAATGGAGGAAACTGCATCCAGGGGCACTCGGTCATGATTACTTCTTTCCATGCGCCAATGACAATAATACACAGCAGAAGGGCAGTGTTAAGAATGAGGATTCCGGCTTTACGTGTATTCAAGGGCAGGATTGGTCGGAGTTTTATAGCAACGCGCGCAATGCCAACTTCAGAAGCGTCTTTATTATTGTCAATGTTTGGCAGAGAAGATCATTGATTCTCTACAGTTTAGGTGCATATTTCGAACCCAATCAAGATGGCTTCCGCGTTTGCCGCATGTGGAGAGTATAGGAGGGTCGTCTGAGATGTAATGAATGTACCATCTGCATAATACGAGTATCAGTTTCCGGAGTCTGGCTCTCTCCCGTTCACCGTTGCTTACCCGTATCCTTCAGCTGCAAGCAGAAGACTTCTGCTGGAACTTTCACGATTCTCGTCCGCCTATGCCATCAACGACTTCACCATTCCAGGCTCACTCAGCTCTGCCCACTAACGTTATGGTAATGGGCTAGAGGAGGCACGGCTTATTCTTTTCATCGGGTTGAACGGTCATCGTGTGTTTTGTTGGCTCCAGTTATCGGTGTGTCAACGTGTGTAAGCCGTCGATCAATTCTGTGGTGGCTTTCAGCGAGTTAGATCGTGGCCAATGGAGCTGGTAGTATCATGCAAGGTTGGCTGCTACCTAGATGCCAGGGCGTCAGAAGAACTGACCATCAAAGGCATCAGAGACGAAAGTCACCTTATGCCAACTTGGCCAATACGTGGGCTACTGTATTCTGGTGCCCGAAGCCTCAGAGTCTGCGGATCTTAGGATGAGTACACGATGGATCGTGCCAGCATTTAACACGAGACCACCACTGGCCGGGACGCGAGCCTGAGCCAAGACTTCTTCAATAGCATGATTCTCGAGACCTCATGCTATCTGAAATCGAGCTGAAGTTATGGTTTGGGAGTGCCATGAACTTGAGTAACATGGGATCGATCCAACAGACTCCATTCATCTAATTTTTGGAATCTCCAAGACGGTGCCCAGGTAAGGCTGACAGAGTTGGACGGTTAGTTCATCTTACACAAGAAAGCGATGACATCGTCACTGACCTGGACTCAGACAGACTACACGAAGTCTTCATCAACATCGCGGATCGGTGGCGACTCTGGCGAGTGTCTTGAGCATTGGCCTGTTGGTGAGTCACTACTCGACTGGCATGCTTCTCCGGAGGCAATGTGGACTGGATGTGCTGCAGTTGGTCGACACTCCCTGTGTTCAATGGGTCCCTGTGCAGCCGATGACGAAATGTGGCACAAGCTTCTCACGCATGTGGTGCGCTTGTCTATATCCTCCCATGAGAATGGCCAGATTTTATCCGGCAGCGATACATCTGGTTCGAGGCCATGTTGTTGGTGCCAGGGGCTAGGGTGTTCTCCGATCACTTCATTCGTTGTAGTTGCAACATTGATGAACAACGAAGCGGGTCGTCATCCAATGAGGCTCGTACACAATTCCAAGCGATTTCAGGGTGATCAACCAGTATCGAATGACCAAGTCTGACTACAGCAAGAAGATCTACCAAAATGGCGGGTCCGGGCCCGGGTGCCAAAACAAGATCCCACGAGTATTTGCTTGCTATATCTTATCCACTGTACTTTCTACCGGAAAACATCCTTGTCAGCCGCGAATAGCCCGGTGCTAAGCGCATGGCTGCTGCCATTGGTTTCGGCAAATTGCGACAGATCTTCATGTCAAGCCGAGTGCCAAATTGATGGGTGCATTGGTCATGCATAGAGACGATGGACATCCTCCGCGGAGGTATACTTCACCAAGTCTAGTATCTATCTCAGGATTTGCTAACATATGACCCTAGTTCACGAGTACTCGCATGGCCTCCATGCCGTGAGACAATGAAGACTAGATACATATACCTTTGCTAGTCAGCCCACGCGGCTGGCTTCGACAGCGAACTGCAACATGATGCCGTTCACTGACGCTCTCTCAGAATGGTTTGGAAGTACGTCAAGCTACGGCCTTCCGACATGTCTTTAAACCGCCGGCCTGAGGCGCTCTCATCCGCACAATACGCTTTCTTCGCCTGTTCGAATAGTCTGCAACTGACATAGCCCCCCGTGGTGAACTTCGTTTCACTGTCGGTCCCTGGCGCTCCCGATCCATCGAACACATCTTGGGAGTTCCGCTCGCACGCGAGGAAGACACTCCATGACAATCTAAGCCGGCGTCAGGCATGTTCTACCAGTAACTCACCGCCCGAAGTTTAAGAAAACCCATGGCCGCCGTGGCGAACTTCGTTTCACCTTCGGCCTGGTGCGCTCCCGCTCCATCGAAGGCATTCGAGGAACTGACTTTCCGCCCAAAGTCTGAGAAAGCATTTGCGAACTTTGCATCTTCTCTACCGCATCAACTTGTAGAGGCCGACTATGTCAAACAACAATACCAAGCGTTCGATATGACCGTCATCTTGATTCAACTACGACAGTCAGTTGTTCATAAAACACAAGTATGCGCCAAAACGCACCCTAGCATGCCGGATTTTGCACTGGATTGGTGATAAGTTGAAGAAGGAAATCAACGACCTGCTTGCAGTTCTGAAGCCATGAACGCTTATATATAAGACCGGTAGGCCAGGTCGCAACGAGAAGCGTGAATGGATGGCACAAGGACAAGGTTCGGGCTGAGCATGGAATGCGCTTTCTTCTGGTTCTTTCCTCTTCCTTCCACCAACATCGACCACCCTACAAGACTTTAAGATGATAAGCGTGGAACCAATCGTCAAAGCAGAGTACATTACGCTGTGGTGTGTCTCTTGGGCGGAGGAAGCAAGGAAAATGCTCAGCCAGTTATTTTTGAGTTTTTCCGAGGCGCACGTCCAATATACATATCAAATCAATACAAGAATAATCGCAGGTTTGGAACCTAAATGCTAATAAAGGTCCGGATGCTCAGCCAGAACTTTATGTTGAGGCAGGGCAAATACTATTTTGACTTTTTTGAGGAGCAGGTCTCTAAAGTATACAGACAAAACAAGAAAAGTCTCGTGTGAACATTGGAGTCATGGTACTTGAGAAGTGTAATTCATTGATAGAGTTTCTATCCCAATAATGTCTCCTGGACCATAACATGGACGATGATCTGGTCTGGTTCATAATGCTCTGGTGAAGCTGGGCGCTTGAATAGAATTCTTGGACATGATTCTGATACTAAAACAAAGGGAGGTGAGAAGCTGAGCGACTAACTTGTAGCACGCTCGGGATAATGACAGTTAAGGTTGTCATCAACAAGGTTACACTCTGGAAGCATCATGAGTGCAATGGAACTTGCAGCGATCACCCTTATGTGTCAACTCCTTGAGCCGCTACGTCCATGTCCTGGTCCACCTTCAGAAAACAGACATCGAAGTCCATCAAGACACGCGACTAGGCAGCAGAGAAGTCAATCAAGGATCATCTTCATCTTGTCTATCAATTACGTAGCATGAGCTAAAGTAAATCCACAGCCTTGCTGTTGTTGGTCAGTGATGCCTCCGCTTAACCTTAGCGAAATACTCCCAGCCACCGAATTTGACAGTGAGGCGCGCACACGTCACAACCAAGCGCCTGGAGTTCTGCCACTCGGTTCTTCTCACCGCCTAATATTTCTCTATAAAAGAGTCTCTCAGCCCACCCAAGCTTCGCTTTTTTCTTTTCCTTTTCTCCTTAGCTCTCTTTGCCTTTTGGCTTAGATCAAGTGTAGTATCTGTTCTTTTCAGTTTAATCTCTGAAAGGTCTCTAAGGAGACCAACATTGATTATTCCTATTTTTGGATTACGGATGATTTCCTCTGTGCTTGCACATGATTTCATCCACTGTGTCCCTAGTATTACACTGCCTCTAGGTGACGCGAACGCGCACTTGTTTGGGCTCAATCTTTTCATTGCTGACTTGGGCTTGCCTGGGTCATGAGGAAGAGACTCGTAAAACTTGAATGTGACGTAAATAATAAATGGAATTAGTGTCGTGCGGCTCATCTCGTTGCCGTTGCGCCCACCTAACGCGCCTGTTGATCGTGATGTCGGTCCGACGCGTCAAGGTCTGGTATTAGAAGGGTAGTGTCGCGACAGGGTGTGTTCATGCAGCTCTTTACTATTCATGTAGCTCTAGAGCTCCCGGCCCGACGTCAAGTCGCCAGATGTGAATAGAGTTCGCCAAGTTTTGTTCATCACCCATGTGTCGGTGGAAAATGTCACGATATTTGTTTGATACCACCGTGACATTGAGAAAGTGCTGCGCCTGCCGGTATCTCATAAATCACAGCCAGCCGCAAACTCTAAAGGAACGGCCCTGCTCCGGCAAAGTTTTACAGTAGTAATGTATCCATTCTAGTAAAATTAAAAATGACGCAAGGACGGCCTGTCCCGCTGTAAAAAATTGATGATCGTGATGAGAAATGGGGTACCAGTCTATTGTGACTCTGTTGTTGAAGTTCAAAGCATACATGAATAAAGAAAGGTTCACCAGCCTCACTCCACCACAGTCTACAGAATTTTACAACAAAAGTCCCAATTAGCCGCGAGACTAATAAAAAAGAGATCATGAGCTTATCGGGTGATCATTCTGCTCGTAGCCTTTGACAGCTTCCCATTGCATCTTTAGAACAAACCTACAGGGTAAGATCGTGAACCAACATGGCGTTACATCCAGCGATTAGCTGCTGTCAAAAATGGTGTCGGAAGGAGATCTCCGATCCGCCAACTCACGTGGTCTACTCGATTGGTCAGCCAAGCTGGAGCCCCGGACCAATGAAAAAGACCTTTCGAATCCACCTTTCCAAACCGAGAAAAAAAGGCAAAAAACATACAACAGCGGGGATTCGCTGGTCGTCACCGACCCAACTACTAATCCGCCGGTTAGTGGCTTGACTATGGGAGAGCGGACGGGATCCCGTATTTTCCACTACCTTTGGTCGTATGTGCTTACTGATGCAATAACAGCGGGTTATATCGACAGCCCGCTATGCAGACACAATATTAGCGTAGCATTGCTGAACCTCTGTGTCACGACACCAGCAAGGGAAAGCACGAGATCGAAACTCACAGAATGATTAGACGATTCTGGAAACAAAGTTAAACCCTGAGGATTCAGCCTGAAACTAAAACAGTCATCCTAATGCAATGCTGTTGGAGCCAGATGACCATCTACAGAGGTGCTGTTAACCGCCAGTTACTCTTGGCTTGCCAACTTGTTTCGAGCATTTCGTCCCGTCTTTCCAAGCGAGAGATGACAATAAACACCAAGAGTAATGCCTTATTGCTTGTATCCTCTTAATTAAAAATCCTGGGTGGAAACACCGGGCCGCGTAACTTGTAACGTTGAAACAAGGATACGGGAAAATTTATCCCAAGTTGGACAAAGCTTTAATGCTTCCTTCACGCGATTGGACACACTTCAGTGGCTGTTCTCTGCATCCCTCACCCATGACTCTCGATCTGCTTCCACGATCATCTCATGTGGCTAATACAATGCATCCGTTGTCTCTCGCCCAGGCACAACTGCCATCGGTAGACACATAAAGCTCCGGAAGTATTTGGAATTACTGTTATCGTCTTACTGCAGACATCCGCGCCGCAAATGCTTCATCCCGAGTCTTCGGAGGGAATTTTTACCGTGCATCGCGATTCATGCTTAACCATCTTCCCGGGAAACAAAGTTTATGGTGCTGGTGATCCACCAGGGTAGGACACTATGCGGGACGACCCTCGCGGTTTTCCCAAGTGCAAAAGCCGAGACAAGTTGATTCAAGCTCTTTATTTCCACGAATGATAGTTAAGACAACCGTTTTACTAAAATTGTTTGTTGAACTGTAATGAAGCGCTCTGTATGTAGACCTCTGACGCTGTGGCCATTCTTGTTTCAAAGCGGATCTTGCCAAGGTCTGAGTGGCTATACGTGGCGGGAAAAACGGGTTCCAAGTCCGAATTGCCTTGAACAACGACAGCTTCTGAAACAGGTCCACAGCGAATCGATTTGACTGCCGGCTTCTCTCTCCGATGGCCGTCAATGCCGACTCGTGGTTGGTCCATCTATAAACCGAATTAATGCCAGCAAAGTTGGGGCGTGCTTGGCTGCTACCTTGGGCGACCCTCCTTTAATATCGGCTTTCAACGTGGTAGTCGATGGAGATCATCGCCCAGTTCGGTAATCACGGACGCTGCATCTCCATTGTGAATGGCACGAATTCGTCAAACTCCAGTTTGGCTCCGTCGACGAAACGGGATAATTGGTTTTGTGTATAGACTCGTCTTAGAGAAATGAACGATCCATCAAGTTGATGGAACTCGAATATATAAACCTTGAAGCAGTCTCCTCATCAATCTCATCACAGCCTTCAACAAGTCTTTCATTCACTTCATACCACTACAACTTGCCCAACAAGCCTCTCCAGTTCCAAACCACAAAAATGCACTGCAACACTCTCTCCCTCGCCGCTGTGGCTCTCCTCGCCAGCTCGGTCAACGCCCACGGCCACGTCGCTAAGGTCATTGCTGGTGGCAAGGAGTACACTGGTGGTATTCCCCACGGTGCTCCCTCCGACGCTGTTGGCTGGGCTGCTGGAAACCAGGACAACGGCTTCGTCGAGCCCAACTCCTTTGGCACTGCCGATATCATCTGCCACAAGAGCGCTCGCCCCGTCAGCAACGCCGTCACCGTCGCTGCTGGTGATGTTGTCACCCTGAAGTGGGACACCTGGCCCGAGTCTCACCACGGTCCCGTCACCGAGTACCTCGCCCCCGTCAGCGGCGACTTCTCCAGCATCAACAAGGGAAGCCTCCGATGGACCAAGGTCGCCGAGAAGGGTCTTATCTCTGGCAACAACCCCGGCCGCTGGGCTTCCGACGAGCTCATCTCTGACGGTAACTCCTGGAAGTTCACCGTCCCCAGGAACCTTAAGGCCGGTAACTACGTTCTCCGACATGAGATCATCGGTCTTCACTCCGCTGGCCAGACCAACGGTGCCCAGGCCTACCCCCAGTGCATCAACCTCAAGGTCACTGGTGGTGGCTCCCAGGCTCTCAGCGGCGGTGGTGACTTCACCAAGTTCTACACCCCCACGGACCCCGGTATCAAGTTCAGTCTCTACGGACAGTTCAACTCCTACGATATCCCCGGCCCTGATGTTCAGCGCATCTAAGAGCCTTTCACGACGATTACGACAAGTGGTTTGTAGTCTCAAACTGAGTTTGGGACCAAGGAGTAGGGCAATGGGCAGCCCTTCGCTCTGATATTCTTTAACTGCCGCCAGTCGGTTCAAATTTCTACACGCAGCAGAGCTGTGTGCTTCATGTATCTACACTTATACGACCGTACAAATTTACGCATATGAATGCAATTCACATATAACACAAGTTCAACCAGAGTTTCATTCCGTGACATCAAACCGCCTTTTTATGTGAACTGAGACCCATGAAAGCTCCTCTGTCTGTATTGAACGCTTTTTATATGTAGCAGGTGTATTTCAGGCTGGATAGTGGATAATTACGGCCTATGAATATGCAGAAATGGTGTAAGACTCTTGTTGACAGTTGAGCATTGTAAGACAGCCAATCATGGAAAAAAGGCCTGACGAGGTCCTCTCCTGTGTACTCTAGCGATGGTACGAAATGTATGACATGAGCGTGTAACCATATGGCTTTTGGTTAAGTATCCTCGGTTTTACGACGGACGGTTACTACAGGATGCTACATTGGTACGAAGCGCTACCTACTGCGACAAATAGCAATTTTCGAGTGGCATGGGAAAGCTGCAAGAAATTTACTCGGATTGTCTGCTATAGATGGTTCGAAGTTTGCGTTTCTGTTTCCTATGTGGCTTCGTAAAGAAAACGTATACCTTGATCTTGTCTACCGCGACACAGTATTGGAGGCCCCATGAGACAATAGATTCTGCGTTACTACAGGGCTCAGGGACAATGTGTACGTCATTCTCCTCTTTTTCATTGGGACCTTCAGGAAGGGCGATTTGCAAATGAGATTGTAAAGCTCCCACGGAAACTGAAAGCGGCATGCCTCTTTGTGCTGCCACCCTCATGGCTTACGCGGCTGAAACTAGAACCATGTTCGTATTGTGCTTAGCGCTCAATATCGCCAGATAATTTCAGCCACAGCTCTGATGTAATCTCCACGAACAAGTTTTGCTGCTACTTTCAATAACTGATACAGCCATGGCTTGCAAGGTTATAGCTGGCGGAAACAAACGATTAAAGAAGTCTTACAAAGATTATAAATAATTTGTTAATCTTAGCCTTAGAATAGACCCTGCAATCTCTAGAATACAAAAATAGAATGTTCTCTTTAAGTATTGTTTTACTAAGTACGAATTGCCAGGCATCTTATCACCAGATGTGTTAGCAGTAGACCCCAAGTATAATGTTCTCTTTGTTATTGCTGTGTCATAATTGAAATGGGTTTGAGATGCCTGAAACTCTAGCTAGGTATAGACTTCAAAGACAAATGGTAGATGGGACGCTTCATATAGAGCGAGGGCTATTGTATTTAATAGTGATGAGTATCCATCGCTTACCAGAGACTGACAAACATATCTCCAGTCTCTATTCACTATTCTAAGAAATCTTATTTCCTCATCGACAAACCAAGAACCTTGAGAATCATCTTCAGTCTCTGTTCTTTATTTCAAGAAGTTTTATTTCAAAGTCGACAAACCAAGAACTTCAAGATGAACCTCAAGATGAACCTCAAGATGAACCTCAACGGCGCTCAACTAGAGGCACCAACCCAATGCCCTCATTGCGGTCACGTCAACAGAACGGATGCGACGATGTGCAAGGGTCCCAAGAAAAACAAAGTCTGTCTCTGGATCGTTCCTATAATCCAACCCCAAGACCGTGAGTAGCGAAATGTATCCCTGAGGCAACCCATTATCCCCCAACTAACAATCTAAGCGGAGCCTGAATCCCTCGAAAACGATGAACCGGCGACTGAATAGCCCCAGAGCGGTTTCGGGCCTGGGATGTGTTCATCTGGCCACTGTGACCTTTGACTTCAAGGGAGATGATAAAACAAAGGTTTACAATATAGCCCTGAAGTGTGCTATTTCCCGCGACATGGAAATGAGGATGAAGGCAAAGAGTGTGGGATAGATACTGGAAAGCAAGTGTACAGTTAACGAAAGTGATCCAAAATCCAAAAGTGCATCCACAACATACCCGACCAACCTACTCTTGATCCCCCTGCATTCCTTGCATCCCTCGCATATTCTGAACGTTATAATCCCTGAAAACCTTTTCCCTCCATTCGCCGTTTGCCTCGAAACGTTCACGGAATCCCCTTTCCTGTAGAGCACCCTTAATGCCCATGCTCCATTTGTTCCTCTCACTTGTCTTCCAAGCTTTTTGCCTGTTCCAAGCTTTCAGATGTGGGTTGGAAGTGGCTTTTGTCAGGATCCAGTCCTTAGGGAGAAAGCCAGCATCACCCCAGTGGTAGATACCGAGCAGCTTACCACTTTCATCCACCGTGAAAGCAAGCGGTGACAGGTCGTTTTGTTGAAACACCAAGTTTGAGCAGTCCATACCTATCTCCTTACAGGTTTGTAGAAGAGATTCAGGTGTAACCGAAGTTTCGAGGAAGTCCCTAGAGAGCCACCACTCGGCCAGAGTGTCACCGGTGATCCCAGTCATGGCTTGGCTACTCAATGCAGACAACTCGACACAGCTGTCAACGATCTGCTCAAGCCACCGCTCCTTCAATGCATCATCATTCGTTTCTGGCCAGGCTTCGCAGATAGTCTTGCCAGGAAGAGCGCTGTAGACGATGTAGTATCTATCGTCGTGGACGCCGTGGTAGTAGACCTTTGGGATTTGAAAACTCAAGGGAATTTTGGCCAAGGCTTCCAAGGTGATGTGCTCTGGTGTCCCTTTGCCATCATCAATGGCCAAGAAGGCGAGGCCGACTTGGTAGATATTATACGAGCTGGGTTCCAGTAAAAGATGATCCTCGATGGGGCAGTCATCATTTTTTGAGATTGGCCTAGTTGTCGGCCTTGGGTTTGGTGCTTCGGAAATGGTGAAGAAACCCCCTTTACCATCGCCCCAGCAAGGGCCAGATGGTTCAGAGGCATGCCGGGATATGACTACCCCGCCAATCAACCAGGAATTGTCGTCGATCTGTCGTCTTGCAATAGACTTTTCCTCAGAAGGGAGGTCAGGCTTGTGGCTGCCGGAGCATGAGTCGGTCATGGTGGATAGATGTGATGTAGCGGTGTACTGAGGGATGGGTACTGATAATAGGCGTGGTTGGAAATTTAAGCTTGTGATTGATGGGAATTGAAGCGTAGTAGGGCTGGGGAGGGACGAATATTTATATCTGTGTCAGTAATGCGAGTCTGTCCCTGTTGGATACAAGATGATTCCGAATGGCTAGCATCCTTTAGGGAGCTGTTCATTCATGAACAAAGGTTTCTTATTGTTATTCGCTTAGCGCGCAATGATCGAGGCAACATCACGGACGCATATTGGTCAAGTTCGCACTCCATTTTCCTTTGTTCTAGGATGCTGATGGTGTTCGAGACTCACCGCCATTCAGCTTGTGAAAAAGCCATGTATGTTTGGAATCGGCAGTCTGTTCTTTTCTTTGTTCGCTCAGCGGCGCTCAGTTCATGGAGGGTTTATCTCGCCACATGTTGTTGGGGCTGGCTCTGAAGTTTGCGTCGAGACTGTGGTGTATTCTTTGTCCTCTGAATCATGGCACACACTCGCCCCACCGATGGGCTCATGTTTGCTTGTGATTGTCATTGTCTCTTCAATCCTCGGGGGGACGCCACTTGTCTCAATAGGAAACGCAGCTAACTCCAAGTATCGCCCTCGGAATAGCTGTGGTTGGCGCTAAACAATGCTAGCTTTCTTTGACAGCTCTGTCAGCTCCACCATCAATCAGTATCTGGAGAATGCCGAGTCTCGGCTGCCGGGCCGGGATCTTGACAAGGAGCCTGTATTCCGCATGAAAAGGTGGTTCAATAAATTGCCCCCAATGGAATGACTGACAGGAATTTTTGCAGTAACATCAAGGTAAAAGAGCCTTGAGATCACCCGCCAAGCCCCTCAGTGGCAGCCTTAGTCTCTCTGGGTATCTGTGGAATATTGATCAGTAGCCTATTGCCTGCCGACCTTGTGTTCTCTCAAACCAATTACCAAATTCAACCCCAATAATATGAATACCAATGAAACTCCATGCCCATAGAGTAGACTATCTACATAGGATGATATGACAGCCCTCTTGATGTCTGCTTTCATTTTAGGAATGGACGTGATATCAGTAGCCGCTCTAGTCAAGATCCGTTATGGAGGTTAGAAATTTGGATGCCCCTAGAGTCAGGTATAATGCAGTATGGTACTTTCTGTCTTGAAACTGCATCCAGTCCAAGATGGTGAAGCTTCATTTTCAACGATCTTCCCAAAACAGATTTGACGGCTGCGCCCTGAACTTGCGACGCCTGGAAATCACAGGATGTGACCAGAGAACCTGATTGCCACCTACTTTCATCGGCAATAAGACCAGCAAGATAGTCATGGCTAGCATGAATGCTCCAAGAAAGTCAGGCTTTACCAGCTTCTCGTACCTACCGAGGTTTTTGTAGAGCAACCGTCTTTGCGAGGTTTTTTCTCCCAGGTCATCTGGGAGTCTTTGCCAGTAAAGAAACGTCGCAACGAGCAGTGTTGGAGCCTGGATGCAGAAAAACCTATTGTCGATAGAAGATCAGCTCAAGTCCGACAACACAGCGTGCGACCTAGAGGCGAACAGGGGAACAAACCATCGCCACCCTACTGTATCAACTAGCCAACCACTCAAAAGCCCGCCAAGGCTTCTACCTGTTGTTGCCGCAACGTTCACATGGAATCTCCAGGCCGCAGACTCCCGCAGTGGAACCAGGTCGCTGATGATAATCGAAACAAGTACCGTCATACCCGTCCCGACACTGCCGGACAATACTCTATTCAGTATGGCAGTCAGCATAGACTGTGCGGATGCGTTTTGAAATAACTTAGTATGCGGCAATCGGAAGAGGGATTTTATCGACTTGAACTTACACAACGATGCTATAAATTGTCAGCGGTTTTATCATGCCAGAGACTGTCCAAGCATACCAGACTAAAGCAAATCCAAGATAGGAGAATAGAATTACAGGCTTGCAGCCATATAGTTCTCCCAGCTTTCCAAAGATTGTTTGTGTTGCAGCTCTAGCAAGTCCGAAAGCTGTGACGAGCCAAGAGGACCGGTGAAGAGCGCCGAACTCCGAGCCAATGCTTCGATGTTTAGTCAGTACCAGGGAACGATCTGCATTGAAGATAAATACGGCTGTGTTGACATGTGTTAGCCTAATTATGGGCAACCAGATACGCAGTGATGCGATCGCGGGAAGGAGTTCACCAGTAGTAAGTATAAGAACAACCCGAAGTCCGGTAGCTAGTTGAAGTGTTTCGCAATCATTTTCGGTGGGTTGAGGATCCTCAGAAGGAGGACTCAGATTTGAGGAGTCGCCTAAAGACGATACAGAAGATGCATACGATATAGGTGGCGACAGACACAGATGCTTTGTGACTGCCTAATAAGGGAGTTGACTCTAAGGATGGTTTGGGGTCTTGCTTTCGTCCTTCGTTCTTGGAGGTGAGTGTTGCTATTGCTAGAAAAGTTGTGCGGAGAAAAATGAACAATTCTATCAAGGTTGAGAATAGTTGAGAGAAATTCGCATCGAGCTTGACAAAGTATTACATAAGCAACAATTTGTTAAAGGCGTTCTAGTTTCGCAAAATCAATAGTTACTAACAAGTCACAGAAAGTTGGCCATTAGAACACGTATGCTAGACCATAGCGGATAGAAGTGTAATCGACATGATCGAAAAACTTGTATCACATTGAGGGTGTACCACTCCTAGCTATAGCAAGTAAACCATGCTTGTGATAATTGACAATGGCTTTTCTCAGTCGAGGCTTCCCGTGCCGTGTCTCAATTGACCCCGACTCAATGTTTGGGCCAGAATCTGTGCTACATAGGTCCAGGACGTCACCAGAAGCAGAAAACAAAGCATTATGGTTCGGCGTCCGAACCAAAAGACGTCATAAACCCAATAATAACGCTTTATCGTGATCATCACGCGAATACACTATGCGGAAGAATTGATTTAGCCACAGACAGAACAGCTTGCCCCGTATGTGACATGTCTTAACTCCAATGCAAAGACGCCACAGGTTCAGGTGGGTAACAGAAAGATTGCCCTCTCAAGTTTAGTCTGCCAATACTACTTCTCAAGAATTCCATAAACACCTGTAGCAGTCAACGACCGATAGATACTCTATGTTAGTACTCGAATCTCCATCTGAGGTCTGAATCACCCTTCCAACCTTCCACCTCGCCAACATGCTTGATCTCCTCACTTACCACGGCCCGACTTTGATTCTGCTTCTTCAACCGCCACCCCAGAATACTTACCACAATAATATTCGCGACAAGATATGCCAAGGCCATTGAGTGACCAACCACAAACCTTGGTCCATCGCCAGATCTGTACAGCTGTGTTCCCAATACAGCCCCGAGATTTCCAATACTGATCTGCATCGCATTCGCGATAGCACGCTTGGTCTGTCCAGAAACGTTAATGGCTGGCCAGCTGAGAACCAGTGCCGTGGCGGGGTAGATCCCGGCGGCGGCGAAGAATGTTCCAACGTAAGAGACTCCCGGTCTGGCGGTTGGGTTGGTGTTTCCGAGCAGAATAGCGTATCCTATAACGGCAACTGCGGAGGATCCAGCGATAAAAACCGCGCGCTTAGCGAGCTTTTCCGAGGCTATGGCCACACTCAAGGTAGTAACAAAAGCAACAGCATAAGGCGGTATGGTCAAAAGCTGGGCGACTGCTGCTGTATATCCAAGGTCCTTAATGATAGTGGGCTAACAAATCAGTTAGTGGTGTACACGATCAAGTCCAGCATAACCTACCATGAACAGAGACAGTGTATATAATGGTAAACTCATCGTGTGGAACCCCAAACCATAGAGCCAGCAGCTTGGATCCTGGAAGGCTTCGCAAACAGCAGCCCAGCTAAACTTTTCTTCACGAATAGCATCACTATCTACGTTCAGGCGCTCGTGAATGACAGCACGCTCTCCCTGAGTGAGAAATTTGGAAGTGCTGGGATAGTTCTCGATGAACCAGAATGCTGCCACAGCGACCAGCACGGTAGCAATACCTTCCTGTCCATAAATTAGATTAATGGTGGGATATCTGCAAAGGCCTTACCAGGATGAATATCCATCGCCACCCATTCTCCCAAACCACGCCTGCCATTTTTCCAATACCCTTATCACTGTTAGCTGTTGCGCACATTGGAGGTTGAAAGCCATACATATGCCAGAATACCGCCAAAGGCTCCAGCGAGAGAGGCAGCGCTGAAGAACAAAGAGATCCGGTATTGTCTCTCGCGCCGCTTATACCACATTGAAAAATAGTAGACCACGCCTTTGATCTTGTCAACATCTGTCCCGCATTAGGGATTCAATGGCTCTGGTAACTTACCAGGGAAAAGTCCACTTTCTGTCACACCAAGAAAGAACCGAGCGACAAAGAATCCTGCCTTGTTCTGGACAATACCGAGGAGGGTCGCCACAATGCCCCAAGCAATCGTCAGGGTAGGAAGCCATAGTCGGGGTGTCGTCCGTTTGAGAATAATGTTGCATGGAATCTGAGAATGGTGAGGAGAGGATTGACTTAAAGGCGTAACAACAAACCTCGAAGATAACATAACCGATAAAGTACAAAGTCAATCCAGTCAGATATTCATTCCCCGCTAAGAAGTTTTAGAGAATGCTAAGATTGAAAGTCTGATCATCTTACACATATGCAAATCATCGATCATTCCTTCGATGCGAGCGTTTCCAACTGATCAATATATATCAGCTAAAGAATATGTCGTAGCATAGATTGAACCATACCATTGCTGCGGTCCAAGAATGACAAGAGATACAGTATTCCAACTGCTGGCAGAAGACGTAAATCAAGCTTCCGCAGGAGGGCTTTCTCATTCACTGGAGTGGCTGCACCTGTCTCATCGCTGAGATCTGGCGACGAATGCTGCTTTAGATCAGCTGTCATTGTGTCAGTTTGTTAAGATATGTTTGCGGAAGTAGGGCAGTATGAGCAAATGGTAGTTTTATCTGAACTAAATATGCTCGAGGGGTTATTCATGACGTGTCTCGCTATATCCATTGCACCATATAATCCCTGTTAAACGTTTATAAGGTTGCATCCATAGAGGCTGTAATAAACTCCATGTTGATCGGGGCATTGACCACAAACAATGGTATTTATGATGCTCTGAATGTAACTCTCATACTGAAAGTTATCTATGACATCAAGTAAACCAGATTTGCGCTGTAAGGTAGAGATTGAAGTGCCATGTCGCCATGTTAGCACGGTTGTCGTCATTTCTTATCAACCAATCAGAACCCTGACGATGCCTTTCCTAAACAACCTCCGCTTGAAAACTTGCAGAGGTTTCTCTCACTTATAGGCTGATGTACGCTTCTATCAAAACTGCACTGGTAGTAAAGCTTGGATCAGATACCCCATAGATGATGTAAATGTATAGCAACAGTTCACGCACCCAACAATCGTGATCCAGGTCCGGGGCCTCGGATATATCCGCAAAGCTGATAGTTCTTAAGCTCCCATTCCTGGAAAGCCATCAAGACACTACAGGGAAAGCCAATACCTTGATTCTCGCTAACTTATGCTTTGCTTAGGCTGCCCGATCTGTGGGTATAGCGTTGCGCTACTGAGTTCAAATTTCTCAGAATACCGCGGAACCACAAATTGTCAAGATATCGGTCTCGACTAGCCTAGTGCTAAAGCACGCTCTGTTCTATGGCTCTTGCGAAGATTGTCGGCCTGGGGAAAAGTCTTTTAAAGCTGCCAAGACGCGATAAGAGAGATCTCGGCGTTACCCTTTTCCCTTGGCATACCTTATTAACTAGGTGACGTTACAACGCTGTTGCTTTCACTTGGGAAAGCGTTCGATAAAAGATGCTTATGGAATTTATCGACTACTTTCAGAAGCATCAGTCGGCCGTCGGCTTAGGTACATCTGCAGCATGGGAGGGTAACAGAAGACTTCTCATAAGGCATGAGGCGCCATAATAAAGTAACCGAAATGCCAGTCTAAACTTGCCCAAGGCAACCAAACTATTTCGTGCCCTATGCTGTGCAAGCAATCATGTCGATGAGCTAATGCGGAACGGATCGTACTCGAGTTCTGAGTATACATTATATTGATCCAGACTTGGAATGATAATATCATATGGAGCGGATACCTAATCCACCATCCCTCATACCGACTTGGCCACGTCAAAGACTTGCCAATCTACAAGCTCACTTTTCAATGCACAAGGAAGGCTTGGTGGCAAGTGTCAGGGTATCATGTATAAGTAACTAAACCAGTATATACGTTATAGAAGAAAATAATTTAGAAAGAAGGCGCTCGCTCATGCTCATGGCTCTGATAACCACCCTTGACTTGCGCTTGCGGCAAGCTCCTCAACTCTATTGAGTGCTCGTCGCTAAATGTGCTCAAGCGCTCGTGTTGCACCCTGACCTCCTCCGTCTTCATGACGCCACCTGAGCTCACGGATGCCTTCATGCCGCTGATGCTTTCGTCAGAGTCTTGTAGATGCTCTTGCGACTCCTGCCAGCCGGACATGATAACCACCGAGTTTCGACCATATCGTGAGTTGGGACCGTATCGTCTGGATTGTCTAGCTTGTGATGACGGGACCGTGTTTCTGGTTTCGTGGTCGTTGGGGGTTGTGTTGGTCTTGTTCTTGTTGTAGCTCCTTGAGCTTGACTTGAGTTCGTGGTAGAGCATTCGCCTGGTGTACGTTAGCATTGAACTTGAAGATAACGGAAAAGAATGGAACATACAAGACTGGAATGCAAATAGCCATGATGGAAGCAGCAGGTTCTGTCAAGGTCCAAATGGTAAGGTCGACACGATCGTAAGTGATGTCTTGGCTCTTCATGTTGACAACAAGAACAGACTTGACGATACCAGTCATACCAGCACTATTGAACGTATTAGATATCGAGACTATGTATCTTTGAAAGCAGTGTGAACTTACATCGCTCCCAAACTCATCGCAACAGCAACACCAAGTCGCTCTCGTCGTCGCATCGTCATTCGCATCAAGATCGCCCATGGGAGGAGTGCAAGCACAAAGTCGAGGACAGCCGAGTAGTCTGGATTGAGTCAGTTTATGGTGCCGCCGATCGACGGTTTCGAGAAAACTCACATGCGGCAAAGAGCTGGAATTGAAGGAGTGCCGTTGGATCCCAACAGGTACCGGGGACTTTCTTATCGAAGACTCTGGCAAGAGGCGAGCACTTGGCGAGACCAAAGATCCAAACCAAGTTCATCGAGATATTGATGGTGATGATGACAAATATGAGGAAGTATTTCATCCACACGTTGGTGGCAATTCGGTACAAGGTGATGGCGAAGGATGTTTTACTCGTTGTCGTCGCGATGATACCGAAAGCCGCACCGACGATGGTGTTGAGGTTGATCGTTCTCAAGTTCTCTTCGCTGATCGTGTCCATATGTCGTCCGAATCCCAGAGATACCAAGTACGTATTGATGGCCACAGAGATCATTAGTGTCACCTAAGACGAAATATCCGTCGTTAGCGCCAACAGACTCGAAAGCTTTAGAGATGGAGGTTGAACCAACTTACCTGGGCCGCGATGAGGAACCAGTCATCGTACCACAAACCCTTGCCTCTCCATCTTTTGCAGTAGATACGCAGGAACAACAAAATAAGAGAAAGAAGCGCCAACGTCCATATGCTCGCAAGCAAGCGAGTACCTCGCTCTTCTGCCATTGCGAAACTATCAGGAGAGGATGTGACAAAGAATTAAAAAGAAAAAGGATCTCACGATCATCGGAAAAAGAAAAGCAAAATTGGTAGATTCAACGCCGATCCGATTCCATCACAAATCCTGGTTGCATTGAGGGACCCTGGGCCTGGGGAGATATATGTATAACGTCGTACTGATCATCAGAGAGTCCCCATTGTGCCCCTCACTTGGGTGTATGAACTAGCGTCAGGCCCAGGAGTAACCTTGGAAGATTGGTTCCGACTCCGAGGTTCAATCATGCCATCAACAGCCGATGTGGTAAAGATTGGCAAAATGGCCGTGGCTGGAGGCACTTTTGGACCGACGCATTGATGGTGAATCCACTCAGCACCTCCGGAGCAGAATCCTGTCTTGCAATACGTAGTAGGGCTGCAGCTAAAGCAGAACAAAGTTCCACTAACCACGGCACCCCTTTCTTTGCTACAGTGCAGTAGAATTAATGATGCAGTCACTGCCATCGGAACCTCACGCCACTAGTTTGCAGGTGCCACTAGCTCGGCGCTGGTGGCTGAAAAGGATTCTAGTAGCTTTCACAGTGAGGACAGTGGCATAGTAAAGCAGCCAATGATGTTGGCGAGGATGCTTCCTTCGCCAGGGACTAATTCTCGAAAAAATCCCCTTGGTCAGGGTTGGACGGGGAGATGCATGCTAGGATCAAACACGCTGCCGAGCCGACGGAGATTTTGTTACCAAATGCCTAGACAATTTGGATCAATTGTCTGTGTGCAGAAGTATGAAACATAAAATGTGTTGGTTCTTAAATGGCTGTTGCAATTGCAGGTATGGCATCTGAAAATTCCACGTGGGCGTTAAGAGCAAATGGTGGTGATCATTTCCATTATGGTCAGAGACACAGAAGATCCGGCTCCCTCGGCACGAACGAACACTTGCATGAACCGTGTGTTGGCAGATCTCGTCTCATAAAAAGTGAGAAAAGACAAAAATCCAAGGTGACATGCTGTTATCCAGCAAGGACCGGGGGATCATCGTGTAGGCGAATGTAACGTCAGGGAGAGATTCATAATTTCCCACGCGAGCTAGGGACGACAATCCCATGGAGAATGTGGATCGAAATTTATCCAACTTAACTTAACCTTCTGCATTCTTTCGCCCACGCAAATTCCGTTGACAGCGGCCGCGGACTTGGTCTGCACAGACTACAGACAGAAGAGCTGTGACACGAAGGAAGCTTACCAGAGAGACCGTCGTTTCTCTAGTCTACTTCACTGACCAACTTCTATACGAGTAGCCTAACAAAGGGGAAGCCCGAGGTACCCGCGCCACGCTCCAGCTGCCAAGAGGTACTAAAGGAAAATCTTTTTGTCTATCCTCTCCACTAAGAGGGCCTTCGGGAGAATATCCGCAAGGCCGGACTCCTGTTTATAATGGATACAATGCTATAAGCTCGTCTTCCGAGTCGCTATTCCTGGAGTCAGTGCCTCTACAACAAGTCTCGGGGCCGCATCTTAATCACGCAACGTCTCCAAGCGAAGGATGACATGTTGGTCCTTGGTCCTCGCTACGGGGCAACTGTCGGCCGATTTTTAGGGCAGTTTTACCATCTCCTAGCGCTCCTCCAGATCGAGCTAAACCTAAACCGGTCACTGTCGCGACTCTTGAGCATCCATTTCCCCCTTCTCTGTCAACTAATTTAATCTCGAGGGTCCCCCAACTGCTCTTCTTTGCTCTATCCGCCTCGGAAATAAAGGGATCCGGTACTGGGGACTGCCTTACCGGACCCTGCGGCTGACAGCCTAGTCAAGAGCCGGTGGACGGTACGATGGGTATCTGCATCAATAGCTGTGATAGCCGAACGGGGCGATGAGATTTTAGAAGAAGAAAAATAATAATAATAATAATAAGAAGAAAAAACTGTCGACAAAGACGTTTCCAATGACTCGAGATTGCAGATTCATGGTGGGGGCAGCTGACCAACCTTCGGCGCTGTAGAGGAGATGGGGAAGGGATCGACAGTACTAACTGAAGCATAATTTTTGGAGGTTGTCCGTCTTTGCTCACAGAGTCACAACCAACCCGACGTCTTGACCCCCAAAGTGACATTGCAGAGTGCAGACCATCTTAACAGCCCAGTTTTTCAGGCGGAGCGCAAGGGACCTTCTTCGGATCTAATCGTTCAAGGGCCAACCCGAGTTCAAAGGCAAATTACACAAGCATTAGCCATGCTCCAAGCATGGGGGATGATCCGAATATTATGCGACCATTGGCCCACCAGGCCTTTACTCTTAAAGAACAGCTGAGCCGTGATCGACACGTTTTATTGCAAGTTAAGCCACTGATGAAAGTTTGTTTTGTCTCTCTTCGATTATACGAGCTTCCATTCTCTCCTTCCAGAACAACACCCTAGAAGCTCACTTGTCCTTCACAGCAAGCCACAAAGATGCACTCAAACACACTAAGCCTCTTCCTGGCTGCTGTCTCAGGATTGACGCTTTCCGAAGCGTCTGTTCTCCCCCGTCACCCTCCTGCAGGTCCTCCTGGAGCTTACCCTCCCCCTCCTCCTCCTCGTGGTCCTCCTGGCCCTCCCGGTCCTCGTGGTCCTCCCGGCCCTCCTGGTCCCCCTCCTCCTTCCCCTCCTGGTGTTCCCGCTGTTCAGCTTAGCAACGGTACCTACCATGGCAAGCACAGCGATGAGTTTGACCACGATCTCTTCCTTGGCATGCCCTACGCTCAGCCCCCTGTAGGATCTCTCCGCTTCTCTTCCCCCAAGGCTCTTGACAAGGCCTGGAAGGGACACCGAGATGCTAAGGAGTTCGGATGGATGTGCATCGGTTACGGTGCCGATACCCAGAACCTTGGTAGCCCTGTTAATGAGGACTGCTTGACCATCAACATCGTCCGCCCCTCCGGTGTTGAGGCTGGAGATGAGCTCCCTGTTGGCCTTTGGGTCCACGGTGGTGTAAGTTCCTACCTTACCTATCATGTCTACTCTTACTAACACACGTGACAGAGCTACACCAACGGTGGTTCTCGTGACCCCAGATACAACCTCAGCTGGATTGTTGACCAGTCCGTTAAGGAGGGTAAGCCCATCATCGCTGCCTCCATCAACTACCGCGTCTCCCAATGGGGTTTCCTCTTCAGTGAGGAGATGCAGAAGGAGAACGCTGGTAACCTTGCCTTCAAGGATCAGCGCATGGCCTTGAAGTGGCTCAACGACAACGTCGCTGCCTTCGGTGGTAGCCCCGACAAGGTCACCGTCTGGGGAGAGTCTGCTGGTGCTCGGTCTCTCGGTATGCAGCTTGTCGCCTATGACGGTCAGCATGATGACCTCTTCCGTGGTGCCATTCTTGAGTCTGGAAGCCCTCTCGCTATGTTCGGTGATGCCGCTTCTTGGCAGGACTACTACGACGCTCTTGTCAAGAAGACTGGATGCGCCGACTCTTCCAAGACCCTCGACTGCCTCCGTGAGCTCCCTTGGGAGACCCTCAACGACATCTTCAACAGCACCACTGCTCTCAGCGTCCCTACACCTCCTCTCACTGCTGTCGTCGATGGTGACTTCATGACTGCCCAGGCTCCTGAGCTCCTCAGCGCTGGCAAGTTCGCTCATGTTCCTCTCCTGATGGGCAACAACTTCGATGAGGGTACCGCCTACGGTAAGAAGGGTATCAACACCACCGAGCAGTTCCAGTCTTGGATCTCCAGCCTCGGCCTTGACAAGGACGCTGTCGCTACCGCTACCGAGCTCTACCCCGATGATCCTGAGAAGGGTATCCCCGCCTCTTTCGTTGGCCGACCTCAGAACGAGTACGGACTCCAGTGGAAGCGTTCTGCTTCTTTCGCTGGTGACTTCCAGCAGCACGCTGGCCGCCGCCTCTTGGCCGAGACCTACTCCGGTGCCAACATCCCTGTCTTCTCTTACCTCTGGAACCTCTACGTCAACCCTCTCCCCGCCATCATCGGTGCCACCCATTTCCAGGAGGTTGCCTTCGTCTTCAACAACGTCAAGGGTGTCGGTTACGCTGCTAGCCCCTTCGAGGGCAAGCCCGAGTCTTTCGTCAAGATGGCTGACCTCATGAGCAAGATGTGGGTTGCCTTTATGCACGACCAGACTCCCAACACCGTGAACTCTGCTCCTGAGCACGTCGCCTGGCCCCAATACACTCTTGAGGAGCCCCTCAACATTGTCTTTGACGCCAACAAGACCGAGCTTACCTACACTGCTGTTGATGACGTCCACAAGAAGGAGATTGAGTTCCTCCTCAAGGATGTGTTTGCTTAAATGAGCCTCATAAGTATTGCAAACTATGAGCTGATATAATGTGTAATGGGATGCCCTTCCGTCTGCCACTCAAAGACGGATTTGTTAAATAACCTTCAGCCGTTTGGCGCTTTGTATATATCCATAGACTTCTAAGCACCCGTTTATAACCAATTACTTGCGATTCCGATCAATATCTTTCATACATAATAATATTCGTCACACTTTCTGGTTTTTCATGACGAGCATGAGCTTAATGACCTCGCCTGCATCTTGTTTGCTCTGAGCTGGTATACTTCATCGTCTCGAAAGAAGTTGAATTACTTTCGTAATGGAAAGACTAATGCATGTGCTTTCTATTTATGTTTCTTCGAGGGAGAGGTCGTTCAAAGCATACTGACAACACAGAACATACGCATAATCTAATGCACATCTATCTTCTACTTTGTATGACTATGTTGACTCAATGTAGCCACCACAATCGATCACTCGCGCTTCGTGAATACGAGCTGACATTCATCCTAGCAGTGAAACATGTCAGTACAACACCGCCATTTCTCACTGCAAAACACTTCTTCGGGTGAACATACCTCAGGAAACAATGTAGCAAACACTCTGATCTCCTCAGACTGGCTAGTCGCATGATGTTCCCAGTCAAGCTCCAACGACGCCTTTCCAATCATAGCAGCCATAGTCAGTGGAACATACTTGCGAGCCAAGCAATCATGAGGACCAGCCCCAAAGACAAGCCAGTTCTTGGTCTTCGATTCAGCATCACCCGTGATCCATCGCTCTGGGTCGAAGGTCTCCGGGTTTGGGTAGACTTGCGGATCATGCAGAGCAGGATAGCATGAGGGCACAATCATAGAGCCCTTGGAGATGGTGTAGTTGGGAGTGATGGGGAATGTCTTGGTGGCTTCGTAAGGAACAAAGATAACAGGGGGTCGGTACCGGAGAAGTTCCTTTATGACTGCGTTGGTGTAAGGAAGTGACTCAAGCATTGAGAGCTCGAATGGTTTCTTCTTATTTCCACCACGAACAGTCAGGTTCTCTTCTCGAAGACGGTCAAGCACATCAGGCCGTTGAGCCAGAACCTGAAACAGCCAAGTAGTCGCACTGCTGGAAGCATCTTGTGATGCAAACAAGAACGTGAACATGGTCTGTCCAATCTCCTCGTTTGTGAACTCGCGGATAAGGTTCTTGGGCTTCTCGATACCTGTTTCTCCAGCAGCAATACGTTCATTGTATCTCTTAGACTCCATCATATGAAGCACCCACTGGTCAACAATACACTTAGGTTCAGCACCAGCAGCCATGTTTGCCTTGCAAGCAGCAGCACACGAAGCAAACTCTGCCAACACAGCGTCTGCTGTACGCTTGCCTCGCCAGCATTTCGTGAAAGGGATGTATACAGACAGAGGAACGTTGACGAGCTCGAGCGCAGCAGTGACTTGGTAAAAGTCTTCGGCGATCTTCTCGACAGCATCTTGAGAGATGTAGTCACCGAAGAATGTTCGACAGGAGAGCGCGCAATTGATCTCCCGAAAGAGTCGCATGAAGGCCATGGGCTTTCCCTTGTTAACTTCGCTCGCTGCAACAAATCGGTCGAAGTAGTCGTCGTATACTGTCTCCTGGACAGGTAGGTAGGTGCTGATTGCTTGATTGGTGAACAGACCGTTGAGTCCTCGGCGGTATTCGGTGTGTGCCTTGCCCTGGAGGAAGACCCAGGCACTTGGTCGAAGGAGGGTTTCGGCCATGGGAACGATGCATGGTTTGGCAAAGGTAGGGGACTTGAAGACCTTGTGTGCGATATCACGATCGGAAGCGAGGACGACAAACCTAGGATGGCACGGTGAGTATAGTTCAGGACCTTGGATAGGTTATGGCTTTACTTGTGAAAGACTGATACGCAACTGAGAGGACCACTAGCCCATTGGGCAAGGTAGGCGTCGAACTTGGGGTAGAGAGCTTGAACAAATGGCCCCATGAAGGGGATCTTGAAGGCTGGACCTGCGATGGGACCTTTCCTCCAAAGATACATGAACTGGTCGTAGGCTATGAGGATTGCGAAAATTGTGAGGGCGATCTGAATGTTGCTACAGCCTTCGAGCCAGGTGGACAACAGGCCACTCTCCTTGGTGAGGTCGTTCTCGTGGGTTGAGAAGGATGCATTGTTGGCCAACGGCCCAACACTGGGCTCGACTACTGATGCCATATTGAGTTTCCAAAGGAATGGTACAATACAGTAACACCATCGAACTATGGAAGAAACCAGAGCCTTTAAGTAGGCCCTGGACAAGGCCCTTGATGAGTGGCTGACTTAACATCCGGAACTGCTCGGCTCCCCCAACAAGAATACGAAACATGAAAACTACGGATAGAATAAGCAACATCCATACTGCTCTGAACTATTGGGACAATCAGGCCAATGTCCTTTCTTCATCGGGGCCTTCAATTGCTATGGGCTGATATCTGATGTATTCGAGATTTCCTTTTGAGGACTAGACTCCGATCTGTAATGTGGAGAAAGTGACTGGTGATATCTCGAATCAGATGTCTCTCAATTCTTCTTACGCCGCAATCTGTCCCGTTATAGACGCATCAAACCGAGATGTGTGTTATCTTGTCTCGACGAAGCGGCCAACTCTCTCTGTCTTCGACCCGATTGCTGCCAGTCTGGTCAAGCCAAGACCTTATCTTGATGACGTAGATGGAAGTATCAACAAGAACTGACCCATCTCGTTGAGTGATCTCAGGTAATTGCTGCAAGTGGCAGGTCCCAGGATCAGCCTGTTAAGCCTTTCGGCTCCTCAGTCTGCAGGGTCGCTTGGCGTCTTCAACGGTTCGGAGACTAGTCCCAATCAGGTTTAGTCTCCGGTTTGAAACCATGAATCCGAATACGCGAACGCGAAAGAGCCAGGAACGAGCAGATGAACGTGTCGTGCATTTTTCAAGGGAGGCTGGGAATAACGGTCAGAAGAATAGAGAATTTGTGTGTCAGCTTGAAGGAATTGAGTGATATTATTGTGCGCTCACGTCAAAATCCCATCCCACTGAAGTCGAAATACCTCAGCCCTCTCACTCTCTAGCCATAGGATCCTCTTGAGATGGATGACGACATCACCCCAAGTCTGCAAACCCATGGCGTTCGCAGCAATCTTGGCGGCCAGGATCAGCCATTGAAGTTCTGTTGGATCTGTTGCTGAGACGATGGCCACGGAAAGGACCCATAACTGTAAGGAGTCGAAAAGGAGATTTCCGATCCTTCCGGCTAATGACTGGAGATGTCCCTTGAGCTGCTGAATGATGTTGTTCGCAAGCTCAGTATGCGTGTAGTACGTTGTGCCGTGAATGATAAGCATGTAAAGTACCATAGCGCATCGTAGGCATTCCGAATGTGGCGAGTCTGTGTATGGCGGTATGAGCAAGAGCTTATGTACCACGAAGCATGTAAGATCGTGAAGCTCTGTGCCCAGTGCGACCGAAGCACCGGGCTGATGGAAAATGCCGCGTAGACGAGTCAAGACGTCTGCAATGGCAGGTTCCAGGTGAAGAGCCTGGGCGACTGGGTCTGGTGTCTCCAGCAAAGATGATGATAACAGCCATTGTAGCGTAGGGCTGACTCCATCCCCGATGCCATTATCATCCTGTATGGCATACTGAGGAGACCCAGTGACCAGTAGCGATACCCTAGAGGACGGTCAGCTCAAGGGATCTACTCATTATGATGAACAACGTGACCTACCAAGCTATCATCCTGGCTGTCAACGGGCTTGCTTGCTTGACTTGGTCAAGCCCACCACGGATCCCAACGATACGTTTGGCACCGTCTATGTGTGCTCTGCTGGCATCGATATTGCCTTTACCATGCTGTATCTGAAGTTGGCAATGGAGAATAGTAGCATGACTGAAAACCACTCACCTCGATAGCAGCCAAGGTAACAACAGAATTCAAAGTTTCATCTCGAATAGCTAGCGAGGTACTCCCAATCTTCTTCCGTATCAGAGAAACAGAGTCAGCCATGAGAAGTTCCGATATTGGAAACCCTCTTTGCGCCCGTCTTTCTTCATCCAGAGACGCTGTCTGTATCGACACATGGAACAAGGCCGGGTCTGCCAAAGCTAGTGGCCACCATGAAACAACAAAAGGGTTGGAAGCCATGTTGAGGTCAAGAGGATAGTATTGAAAGGATATATTCGAGAGGACTATGAGACTGTTAGAATTCTATACTGGTTTGGTTTGAAATCTGTGACTCTACAGTGCTGTATCAACCGCTGGACGTGGACTCTGGGGAGTCTCGTTATAGGGTATGAGTCAAAGGGATCAAAAGACGCATTCACCGGCGTAGATAGCGCCATTGAACTGTCATGAGACGCATTGGAATCATAGCTCTTGGACGTAGGTCTCTTCACCTGAACCTTGTCTATTGATCTGCTTCGATCCGAGGTATCCGGTGTTGACGACGCCGCTGAGGACGTTGATGATGATGAAGACAAAGGCTCATTTGCGTAGATACACGTGACCTTTCTCTTGATACATCGCGAGCATTTCGGTGTTCCGAGGTCGCAACTATGTTTTGCTTTGGCACATGCGTTGCAAGATCTTCGTAAGGAGGTTCGCATGGCTAACCAAGAAAAGTTAGGTAAGCCGTTATAGGTGGTAGAGGAGAAGGAAGTTTAGTTACGGATACGCTCACGCGGTATGGGATCCGCCGCGTTGAGTGAGTGGAGAAAAGGTTGGAGCTGACAGGTCCAGGTCCAGAGAGCAGTCTAACCAGACTCAGACATCAGCCCTGTCCTGCCCAGTCTGAGTCAGTTCTAGACCTTATGGGCTCTGGTACTGACACTTGTCTGACTGCCGATCATCCTACCCTATATCCATGCAGCCAAGTGAAGGGGGGATGTGGAATGACGGCATTTCGCAAGCATTCCTGTTTGTGGGCAAGATCGTATGTATACTGAAGCTGAAACAAACGGAGATGGCTTCGGCATTCGCGCGGCACTTGTCGCGTCTTGGTGAATATCCTTTTCGCTTCTGCAAGTCATATTGCTTTTTGCGAATTCATGTTTCATGGTGCAAAGCAATTAAGTAGTTCACGCAAGGTAGATTAAGCATCCGCCTGTCAGGTGGATCCTGTCAATGGCAATTCCTAGCGCTGATCTCGCAAACCAGGTCCCAAAAGGAGCATGGCGGGCATTGATCTTGATCCTACGTCCAGCGGACTTTATTGCTACTGTACTCGGAACCGAGTTGTACGCTTGAATGCCATTTAACTTTGGCAATTTTATGATATATCAGAATAATTCTCTTCTCCTTTGTTTCGAATTGCTGGAGAATGCAATGGGAGGCGACGAAAATACAATCATGTGCTGATTGGGCCGGAGTACCTTTCTGCATTCTGTCATGGTTCCGCTGTGGGGGATCTACTACCGGAAACTGCGGAACTTCAGACGTTGACAGGTACACCGACACTTAAAACTTAGTCTACATAATATGCTGGTCCTACGGGCGTCGGTAAACTCATCTGGGTTCCGGGATCAAGTAACAATACGCAATTCGCCTTATCTAGCCGCTTACGCATTAGTAGTAAGCGGACTTGGTGGTGGCAAGGCCTTGAACGCCAAGGATCATGTATCAAAGGTAACCGTTGCCTTGGTCTAACAGGGAATTCATCTAGGGTAAGGGTAGACTTCAACTATAACTACATGGGAATCCCGCACAAGGTTACATCGAGCAACTGGGCAATCTGGTCCTTCTTACCCGGATATCATTCATCAACTACAGTACACACTATTCTCAACGTTTATACTACCACACTATCGCTAAACCATCAGGCCCCTGGCCAAATCTGGGGCAAAATTAGCGAGTCTAATCCCGTACAAATCCCGTACCGAGATGAGCCGCATCTTACAATCCTCCACTTGTTCAGGGCTGCTGTGCTGGCTAACGGTGATAACAGCGAGCGGCCAGACGAGATGGTACATGATAACGCTTTGCCGTTCCGGTACCGAGAGAGGCCGCCCCTGTTTATCGACCTCTCCCATCAAATAGGGCATGCAACTACAAACCTTGTGAATCATGGCCTTGATCTGGCCCTCGGAGATGGCGCCGGCGGCCCGGGCCAATTGCATCGCGCCGTCATCTATCGATTCCAGCTGTAACAGAGCGTCCGAGCACTTGTATAGCCTCTCGAAGAAGAGGACCAAGAACAAGGTAAACAGACACCACGTACATGCCGTCCATCGCGACTCGAAGCTGATGAGGTTCTGATTCGTCGGGGTCGCCGGCCGTTTGTCCGCCGTCTCCCGCGGCCTTAGCTTGGTCGGTATTGCATCCTTTTCGATCATGGCCAGCTCCTTAGCGATTGCCAAGGCTTGTTTGATGTTCGACACGAGGTGGATCTGCTTCTCAGCCTGTGTCAGTGGTGAGTCTGCAGCTGTGATTTGCCTGGCAGCTCGATAGAAGTGTCCAATGCGCGTGACGACCAGGGCCAAGCGAACGCCATGTCTCTTCGTATCCAGGTGCGCATCAGGAATGGCCAGGCATTCCATTTCGTCTTTGGCCAGAAGCGAGGGGATTTGCTTTGTCTGTGTTTTAGCAACCCATGCTATAAAACAAACGAGTTAAGCTGCACTAACCATTTGCGTAAAGATCCATCCATGAAGCGACGATTCATCGACGTTTGTGAGCACTCGATGACCTACAACCTCGAATAACTTGGAAATGCCTGCCATGTGCACGGCCTTTGTTGTTTGCCCTTGGCACTCGATATCCTGGAAAGTCTCGTCAGCGCGTGCAGATCATTTGAGGCGGAGGGGCTTACGGTACCTCAATCATGCCCATGAGCATAAGGGATGCCAAGGTCTCGTCTTTCAGGGGCCGCTTAGATGCAGACAGATCTCTATTTACAGTACGTAGGGCAGCCCCATAGTGACTCCTTGCTGTGACATAGAGTGTTGAAGACTTATAATGCCGCGAGAGCACCATGTAAGCCACAGCCAAAGTGGCCGGGCGTATGCAGGAATGCCGGCTTGAGTTCCGGTACAGGCCTTCGAGGAAGTCAAGGTGGCCTTTGAAGACACCGGGCGCCGGGTAGACGCAGTATTCTGAGATAAAGAAGGCCAGAGACTCATCCTCGAATGACGGCTGGGGTTGTCTTGCGAACCCTGGGCTATAGGACCTCGACCCCTTGCTAAAGACGAGGGTCGGGACAGATTTGCGTGCGGCATTGGGTTCACCGCGAACAAGACTATGACCTGGCTCTCCATGAAATCGGAACGCTAGTGGACGATCATAACCAGGGCACGGAGCTTTGTATAATTCACAGCGTTTGCATCCTGGACGTCGACCATCGCACTGACAGGGAGAAACGAGTTAGCACGCGATGGGGGACTGAAACAGGTGGCATGGAATAAATGAATGGAGAAAGGAGCACGTAGGGGAAAAAAAAGTAAATAAAATGGAAAGAACCACCTTGATCTTTCGTTTTCTGCAGCGGTCGCAGCCCCGGCTGAGGGCGCCAGGGAAGACCATGTTCTCGCTTGGGGTGGTGTGATTGCTTGGCTTACTGGAACCAACGGGGAACGAGGTCGGAACGTGTATGGCCAGTGGCTATAGATACAGTAGGTACAGAGTACGATACGATGGGATACGATAAATTGTACAGGATACAATGTACCTACAAAGAGTACAGTACTGCAGACCCCAGTGGAGCTTGTAATGTATTGGATGCCCGGGCTGTTGTTCTACTCTGCAATAGGGTAGTAGGTGCATCCGGTACGAGAAAAGACTGTGGAGAGAAGTTTATGGCTGGCTGTTATTTCAGAAACGAAGACCAATCAAGCTTGGCGGAGACGTGTCTGAATGTCTGAGTCAGCAATTATCTCATGTTCCTGAAACGACATTGGTGGATTTTTATTAACAACGGCTTTCCTGTCGGTCCGTAAGACGTCAAAGCGTTTCAACCCACGTCGCAAGCTAGTCCAAAAGTGGAGAATTTGATTACGCGACTTCTTTTTCTTTCCTTTTCATCTGAAGAATTCCTTCCAGTGGTTCTTCAGGCGGAGACTACAGGCCTCCAACTACCACTACAGGGCTCATTACAGGGCCTGCTACAGGGCATTGCATCCATTCCACAGCGACCCAACACCACACATCCATCATGCGAGGCATCGGCCTATCAATCTAATCATCTGGTTAATTATAGCATCTCCATTCTATTATAAACGCCACATTTTGTTGGCTTCGTCTGATCACGTCCAAGCTGTGAGACACAATGCATAAGCTTTACCTTATACAGCAAAGAATAACTCTTGGGGTTCCCCGGGAGTCTTACCCGCACCTGTCACTGTCGATATTAACAATTGCACCCAACACCACACAGCATATCCGTACCCCCACTGGATAATCGTTCCAATAATCAATTGGATCCGAACAAGACTTCTTTCCAATTACCTCCCCTTCTTCTAACCTGCACCTTTTCATTACTTATTGCTACGTACTATTAGCAACGCTCCCTGCCAGGGTCACCTGACTCCACCCGGGATCCATCGCCCGGATAGAGTACCATTGCTGGTCTTGATAATTTCCTACTCTGGACTAACCCCAGAGACGCTCCCTCTTGACTTGGTACCTGCTCGACGTAGCATTGGATCTACTCATGTACTATTAACGGCCAGGCTATATGCCAGGTTCATATCCGCAGTCTCATCTGGTTCCCCAGTTTCCCTGATAGGCCCCTGTTTACGACCACTCCTAGACAGTTCGAGGAATGACAGCCGAAGCTTGTGCGGCCAAGACCAGTTCTCGGCCGGGCCTGCAAAGATCTACCTACTTCCTGGTACCTTGTACAGTAATTTTCAAGATCCTCTTTACGTCAGGAACCGCTCATTTTGCGTGTCTCAAGTGGCGTCCAGGCCTAGACTCAGGAGAGTCTCGAGTCATAGCATAGCATAGGGTGTACTGCACCCTATACTAGGCCGAATCTGATCAGACATCCAAAATCTAGTCTAAGCGCAAGGGTGCTTGGAAGATGCATATAACCGTCCTGTTCCCAGCCGGATGGCTACCCCCGCTGATTAGCTCTCGTCGGTCGATATACGAAGACGCTCGTTCCCCGACCACTAACTCATCCATCTCCTTGATCATATCATACACATGTCGTACAAGTCGCCAACAATGAGCAACCACAACCACACTAGGAACGGCAATCGAAGAAGGTGAGAAAGCTAATTTTGACTTCACCTCAACAAGTCACTGACAGTATAAAAGCCATACAAAGTCTCGCACGGGCTGTTTGACATGGTGCGTTGGACTGGATACTGTCGATATTAGTCGGCCATGATGCTAATCATTTTTCTGGTCCAGCAAGCGCCGTCACATCCGTTGCGATGAAAGTTATCCCCAATGGTAAGTTTCCCATTCCATTCCTACGTGCCAAGCGACATCAGCTGATTTCTTCATCGCAGTCAAAACTGCACCAAGCACAAGGTCAAATGTGCATTCCACGACGTGCCATCGCAAGAAGAAACACTACTCCAAACATCACCGACCGGTAGCAAAGTGCAATCTTCCTCAACGACCAAATCTCGTCGACCCTGGTCGGCAAAGGCTAGGGCAGAGGTGAGGCAGTGGAGAAGAACAGGATCCATGCCAATACCGGATGCGCGCATCAGAATAACCCTGCAACCGACCATCTACTCCGAAGATGATCTGTGCTTTGTCTACCAGGCTGCAAGTAACCAACACAGACTTACGGCAATGGGACTTAGCAAGCTTACAATTATATCCTCCTACTTGCCGAGGTGCGTCGGGACGATACCATCTAAGACCATCGCTAACTTTGACCTGTAGCTTCTTTCGCATTATTACGACATCTCGATTAGCCATGAATGGAGTCCTCGCTCTCTCCGCATACCAAGTCGCATCGGTTACACATTGCCAACACGCCCGGCGAAAAGAATACCAATACCAGATGCTTGCGATACAAGATCTGAGGGAATGTCTGGCGAATTTTAGCCCTGAGCATGCGGATGGGGCGCTTGTTGCTTCGATGGCGCTGTTATGGCTCTGCGAGGATATGTACGTGCAAATCTCAATGATATGCATTAGCGAGGCGCTGACAAATAACCCCAGGTCGAGCCGCAGTCAAATATCGGAAGGAATAACGGCTGTAAGTGCGACTTCGGGAATAAACGTGAATCCCGTCTAACCGGACTTTAGATACTGGAAACCTGTCACCGACTGGGACACAGCTCGAGCTTCTACCTGATGCTTGCTAAAGCTTGGCGTCCAGCTTCCGACCGTTGTGCAACTCCCAACTCCGAATACGATACGTCTGTGGTCTTACAGGACCTCATTGCCGAGATGCACAAGTTTAAGAATTATCTGAAGGAGCAGGAGCCCGAGGACGACAGCTGGAAAAAGTTGCGACCGCTTATTTCCCTAGCTCAAGATCTGGACAAGCTTGGTCCGTTGACGCCCCCTGATAAGCAGTTTGAGCGTGTCAGGCTGCTGCGTGACTACAAGCTGTGGCTTCCTCTCAACGATCTATTGTCCGGGAAGAACCTTTCAAGCACGTTGATGATCAACGGTTACTTGTACGCGCTGGCACTGTACGCCCAGCGGCATACATCGCAAGCTTATATGATTGACTCGATGGTGGATTTGGAAGAGTTACTGCTGGACACATTACGGCATGTGAACCCCAGCGACTCGTATGTCGAGCCGCTCAACAACCTCAGGGGGCTAGTGGCTTCAATGTGATGGGCTTTGACAAGGCACGGATGTTACAATTTATAATTATATGCATGTCATGTTAGGATACACGAACTACAACAATAATTGATAGGAACAAATACGTTAAATTATTCAACCAGTTGATGCTTCATATAAATTAAAGTGAGATGCAGGGTGAATTCTTGGCCATTCAGAAGGAAGAGATATGATGACAAAGGTCTCCTTATCTGTCCAGCCAATAGAAGTTGGCTCCGAATCCTTTGTAATGCAACGTAGATCAAAATTTCGCAGCCGAAGGATTCAGTCAATCCTTCTCGCACCAACCTGCAACCTCGCTTAACATGACAGCTCAGATAAGCTCGGACTCGAAATCCCTCCGCGTTGAGAAAGTCGTTCTGGACGACGTTCCCACGCTCACTGAAGTATGGTTTGCTGCCTTCACTGATCCGGGCATACGACGCATATGGCCTGATACACCGGCCGTCCGCAATTGGTGGACCGAGGCTAACAGGTACGACCTCCTGCACAAGCCGTTTCAACACTATATAAAAGTGATCGACCCGCAAACCCAAGACGCTCGGGGACGACCTCGAATAGCCGCTTTTGCCAAGTGGGATACGGAGATGCCAGAGGGGCGGGGGTGTCGATACCCGCCGTGGACGGACGACCAGCCTAGCCAAATCTGTGACGAATTTATCGCCAAGGAGGAAAATGAGAGGCTGCGAGTCATGGGCGACCAGAAACATTACTGTGAGTGGCTATGCAACAACCAACCAAAAGCTCTGATCGAGACTGACTTGCGGTCAGACCTCGACACTCTGGTAACGCACCCGGACTATCAACGTCGCGGTGCCGGGTCAATGCTTATGAAATGGGGCTGCGATCTGGCCGATGAGGATGGGGTTGCAGCGTATGTGGATGCTAGTAAGTCGGGGGCGGCCTTGTATGAGCGTTTCGGATTTGTGGATGAGAGTCTACCTGGTTCTGGAGATGTAGCCTCTATGGCGAGACGATGAGGTTGCATTCCGGACATAATTAGCTAGCTAGTTGTTCTATTACCGTGCAGTAGCCTATAAAATGTCACTGTATGAGTCCTCCAATAGGTCGCTGCGTATTTCTACCAGACAAAGGTCGTTCAAAGTACCAAGAAACATAACAATTATTCATGCTGAGTAAGTAGTCCCAAGGCTTGCCAAGGAAGATGACTGCGTTACAGGTCAAGTGGCATTGATATCGTCTCTACTCCCGATATCACAGCCCGCAAGGGTGAGAGAGGGCGAATTCCGCTATTCCACATGTATATTTCGCGGTAGCAAGACCTTCTTACTCGCCATATCTCACCCAGCAATATGCATATCTACAGATAATAAATTCTCACCTATAGTGTAGCCAAAGCAGGGACCCTGGCTGCCCTCTCACCCCTGCGAGCTGTATAGCTGGGGGTTGAAGCAGTTACAGTGGACAGACTATGGCGTATTTGCCAAGAAGATGGCACGACAGGGCTTTACTGGTTTAGAGCTTGCAAATTGACAGCCTATGGTTGAATCAATACCGATGCAAAGGAGAATGATTTGGCTGCTGGTGCACTTGATTGGACTTTTGGTGGAGTGACACGTGTACTCGGTCAAGGCCTCGGTGAAGACATTGTGGGTAAAGAATTTCCCCAAGACCTAATCAAAGGGTCAGATACCAAAAATTCTGTCTCAGATACCAGCGAGTTGTAGATTTTTATCTTATCGGTCTCCTTTTTTGAGCTGAGTAATAAAGAGTCCTCAGGATATATATCCCAGCCTAAACTCACCTCGCTGGAGACGAATCACACGACACAACATCGCAACAAACTTCAACAAACCCCACAGAACACAAACTCTCCCCAACCCAGAGGAAGGCATATATATAAGTTTAACCCATATGCCTACTGTTTAGGGCGCGGTGTAGTGGTAAGTGCCACCGCACCGCCGCTCTGCAGGTAAGTCACGAGTCTCCTATGTTCGAAATTGCCAAAACACAAAAAAAAAAGACAAAAGAGCGAAAATAAGGTTTCCCGTGACTTGACTGTACAGCCAATTGCCATCCATCGTGACAGATAACGTGACGGTTAAGCCGTGAGTCCACTGTGATGTGCCGTGACTCCATCGTGACGGTCAATCGTGACAGCCAAACTTGTGACTCCGTCGTGACGTTGGGATGTGTTGTGTCCAAGATGTAACATGCCGTAACGTAGACTTGTAATGTAATGTAAACTTGCAAGTCGTAGGTCGTAATTTGTAAATTACTTTGTATTTTTTGTTTTCGTCGCCCGACGATTGCGATAGTCACCGTCCGTCGAAGGCGCGTTGATGTTTTTGCCCTGTCTTAGTCCTGTAATTGAGCAAGCAAAACACTCCCCACTATTTATTATTCACCTTATACTTATATACAGATCTAATATTAATTTCTATGCCCTGGCTAGTATCGTATGATTTCCCTAATCAATTGCCTAAAAATGGGACATTGCTGACATTTGCATGCACGGTTCTTAAATGATCCGAACCGAGGTTACGATGCAGTCAGCAGAGCTTCCCCTCTTAAGTCTCAACACACTCTGTAGACAGATCGCTACAGGTCTCGTTATGATGGGAGCTCTAAAGCACCACAGGCTTCCTACCCAGTGTGGTATTTGTGCCCAGACTATTGAGGACGGAGATGATATCGTGCCCTGTAGGTTGCCCCTGATGCCTATCGCCAGTTTTTATGACTACCCACACTTGCTAATATGCCTAGTGTTGGGAAGTGATCTGGATCCTGAAATTGCCCGCTGTTTAGACAGAACAACAATCGTGAACCTTCACGCCAGTGGTGATAAGTTTTCAGAAGGCAATGTCACCGAAATCACCATTGGCGAGAAGGTTCTCTGCTGGTCGGCTAACTGCTTCCGATGCAAAGCTGGCTCCGAGGTCGTGGGCTTACACACTCTCTGTCTTGCAATCTTCCAGAAAAACTGCAACATTTACCGAGCTCTCGATCGACTGTGGACCACAGTAGGTCAGTCAAACACTTGGAAAGGCGCTCCAATTCTTCGACTTGATCGCCAACCCACGCTTGCGGTCGACCTTGTCCGTGAGAAGGCAGAGGTCTGTGGTATACCCTTGTTGGGCGAGCTACCAGCAGAGCTCATCCACTCCATTCACAGTTATAGCAAACATGCAAAATTCTGGCATTGTATCGCAGCTCTTAACCTGGCTGGAGAGATATCCCAACTACAAGCAGACATAAATCCCCCAATCACCGATGTGCCTTTGCGCGAAGTTCTGGCATGGACACGGGGAGGCTCTTCCGTCGAACTCTCCAACGAATGCCCACCGTACGCACTACTTACCCTCGATACTCGAGGTATTTGCAAGATCGACAAACTCCAAGAGAGACCGCCATATCAGCCACGTCGGTCGGACAAGCAGGCATTTGTCGTGCTACATGAGGATGAGTTTCAGAATGTTACAGTAACATCAAAGGTTGTGCACCTTACCACTCGGATGTTATTGGTCTAACTCGAGGTAGTTCAACGTCTTACGACTACAGTGTCCAAAAAACACACGAGGTTTCCAGATCTGGGATACCCCTAGCCCTCCTCCTCTGGAGAACTGCGAAATCCACGGTCGTGTGTCATCGTCATTGCAGCTCAAAACCGTCCACCTGCGTGGTGTGTCGGGCCTCACTTTCTTCTTCGCTTTCAGTAAGCTTTATGCCGTGCATGCACATACCCCAGCAAGTCCGTATGCAACTTCAACCTTCGAACGTTTTCCTCGTAGAAGGCGGCAGATTGGTCTTAGCTGGGCATACCTGCCGATGCCCCCAGGAGAGGAGATCTACTCCATAGTCATAAGACTGAAGATCACTCCAAATGGACAAGCATCTACATTGCAGAAACCTTGGTTTCTGGTAAGCTCTCGCCCGTCGGCCATTCAGTCCGAGTACAGCTAAAAGTGTTAGATTCGGACGAAACTGGCTGGCGACATCTCCATCGGCATGTTTCATTTGGGGGAGTACAAGGATATCATTCTTAGCCAATCGAGCCCCGAAGTGTTCATATATAGTGCGGCCGATGTTGGTCCAGCAACGATATTTGGAACATATCCCCGAGAAGAGCAGAAGCGCGAAGTATCCCCTCCGTTCCCTGACCCTTGGTCCAACCCCCCAGCAACTATTCCTCACGTCCATTGTTACTCGGCGCCTTTACGAAATGTAAACTGCATGCACGTCCTAGAAGATGATGGGGGCAAATGTAACGGGCTTCTGTTAGACTATAACGATGGGGCTCAGAGGGCGCTAGGAAACTGCCGACTCGGTGTAGATCGAATGGTGAAATATTTGAAGCCGTCGCGGTTCTGTCAGATGGGCGGCCCTCTGGGAAGTCCACGTTTGCCCATCTCTTATGTCGAAGCTGGTAATGATGACGAACACGAGCATGAGTTGCAAGGCTGGACCTGCAGTCCATTCAAGGGCGTTGTAGAGTTTTGGTTCTCGAAGGATCTCTCTATTATTCGGATTGTGGAGTAGAATCAGTACGAGCGAGGTAGTGTTGTTGGTATTGTGACACCGTCTTGGCACGGTAATGTGGTCAGCCATTACTCTCTTGGCAATTGCTTAGGATAGCATCTTGACCGACAAAGACAATAGAGTGCAGTGGAACATCAATCGTGATTGCCCGTGCCGTGCCGATTGATATGCGGTGCTAGGTCACTGCTAGTAGAGTCAGCTCGAAATGATCTCCATTAGGCCCCAGTTGAGGTCATAGAAGTCAGCAAGATGACCACTTTTCCTTGCCTAGGTCTACCCAGCTGTAGGGCACAGACATGTCAGCTCTACCAACTACCGAGAAACATATCAGATTGATCTGCTGTAGATGCAGTGCCAAGAGGTCATTGCAAATGCTGATCAGTGTGATAACAGTCCGTGCAAGACCTTTATATTCTGGAGAGAATTCCACAGTCACAGTCGACAAAGGGCGACGCGTTGCATATGATGGCATGGTTACTCGTCCAAACAGTGATCGACCGATGGCCTGATCCAAACGGTTTAGTACGACTTGAGCTGCGCAACCACTTTTCCCCATTAGGACTCGTGATCTTCATTTCCGGACGTCAAGTCCGGGTTAGTGCGACGCCAATCCAATGAGCCGCTGCTTTGTTATTCACTCTAATTCAATAGTTTGAGACGCGGACAGCTGCCAAGGGCAGAGGGGGGACTCATGTCAAGCTGTGGAATTCCCCGTAAGATGAGATTATCACTGGCTAGTCCCGACGGGCGCCCCCATTCTTTATTGCAATTCTGACGTTTTTACTGCGTTGCAGTTTCACAGAGGCCAGCTTGTGTGCGCGTCATACCTGCAGCCACTGCAAAGTGCAAACACAGAGCAAAAGAGTGATGAGCCCTTTCCCTTTGTTCAAGGGAGATGATTGCGATTCTTAAAACCTCATTAGACGGCTCCGGTTACTCAACCAGCCGTTGAACATTCCTCTCCATCTCTCCAGATTTACATACTTACCTGAACTAAATCCGCTTTTATTTTGCTGTTTGACTTTTACTTCCCTCTTCAATCAAGTCTCCCTTACATTTCTTCCAAAATTTCTCAACATGGCAGACATCCACGATCACAATGGTCACGTGAACGGTCATAACAGACACAATAGACACAACAATAGACTTTACGCCCATGAAAAGCAAAAACCACGAAAGCACTTAAGCGACTTCGGCTGTCACTTGGTAGCGGCGTCTGGAGAATTTGTGGGCACATTTCTATTCTTGTACTTTGCTTATGCCGGCAATGTCGTTGCTGTCCTCCAAGAGCCCATCTCGGGGCCCAATGGCTCCTTAGCCAACAACACTGTCATGTATATCGCCATGGCATATGGCTTTTCGCTCCTAGTCAACGTCTGGGCTTTCTACCGAATTAGTGGTGGGCTATTCAACCCTGCAGTAAGTCATTTCACCTTCAATTCATCTCTCGAGTCATCTAACAGTGCACTAGGTCACTCTTGGACTCTGCCTATCTGGTCAACTCCCATGGATACGTGCACTGTTTCTTTTCCCAGCTCAGATCACGGCATCCATGTGTGCAGGTGGTCTTGTAAACGCCATGTTTCCTGGAAGTGCCTCTCTCGCAAACACTACCCTCGGGCCCAACACTTCAATTGCCCAAGGTGTTTTCCTCGAGATGTTCTTCGCAGCACAGTTGGTCTTTGTTGTCTTGATGCTGGCCGCTGAGAAGTCTCGCGATACCTTCCTGGCACCTGTCGGAATTGGTCTGGCTCTATTCGTCGCACTCATTCCAGGTAAGCGTCGTCGTAACTTCAAACCTCAATCAAGCAACTAACAAGTACTGCAATAGGTGTCTTCGTAACTGGTGGATCAGCCAACCCTGTTCGATCATTTGGCTGCGCTGTTGGCTCCAGAGAGTTCCCTGGTTACCACTGGATCTACTGGGTTGGTCCTTTCCTTGGCGCTGCCCTTGCTGCTGGTTACTTCCGCCTCGTGAAGATGATGCACTACGAGGAAGCAAACCCTGGACAGGACAGCCCTGTCGACGTGTAAAGAGCATCTTAAGTTCTTTGACTTGCTTGGCCATCTTTAAGCTAGCGTTTGGGCCCATAACTTAATAGCATGAAGACTAATGGAAGACACGTGGGGGAAACCAATTTGCAAGAAGGGGGATTGTTGTATATTTAGAACGATAGTTGGGACAGTACATGCATGGGGTGGCAACAAGGAGTTTGGCATTTGCAACAGTCTTTGAATACCACAGAAGCATAATCAAAATTCAAGATTTTGACTTCGCATATCTCAAGTTTATGTCAACGATTAAATGGTAGGTAAATTCGGAGTAATGGTAATTAAGGTTTTAACAAAGTTACACATTGGAAGCAGCATGACTCTAATGTTTGCACATGATATATTGGAGTAATGGTGCTCCATCTCGGCGCTACCTAGTATAAGGTTTGTCTTGGGGCAGAAAATGGCTTACTCGCTTCTTCCTAATTTGGACTGTGATATATGCAATCATGACAGATGATCCCAGAGGCGGAGTGTCTCCATATGCAAGGACTAGAGCACTTATGGGATACAATATCATTGACGAAGGTCTAGGAAGTAGCCATCGCAGATACAAAGCGCGAAAAGACAGATCAGTTCAACGAAGAAATAGTCTTATGGGCCTTTTCTCATTAAATAACTTCAATATTGGTTATGCATACTGCGTATTGCCCATCATAACAAACCCAAACAACTACCTACAATACAAATGCTCATAGTTCCCATGCTCCTCTATCATCCATAAACACAACATCCCACCAGTTTTGCTTCTCCTTCTTGGCCCATTTCGACATGCAAATGCCATCGAAATCCGAAGTCACCAACTCTTTCCGGAGATCCATAAACCGCCTGATCTCCTTGTACTTCTCAAGACCCCAGTAAACAATCTTGCCGTCCTCAGGAGTTTGTATTCTGTGGAGAGGTTGTTGCCGGCGCTGCTTGAGCTGTGCCGTGACAAGATCACGCAGATAGGGGAAGAACCACATGCGGGGCCACCACCAGATGCGACGGCCCTTGAGGTTGTTGATGTGCGCATTGTGATGGATGTTGACGGGGATGGCAGTGGTGAAGAAATCGGCGTAGACGTTCATGTCACCCCAGTCAAGACTGCGGCGCTGTTCCGCACTTACAACGCGACCGATGGGGTTCGTGGCGTTGGCAATCTCGGGAGGAACCTGAGTGAGACGAACAGGTTCGATTTCAAGTTCTGCGGATCGCGCAGCGATCATAGTTTGGTTGTTGAGCGAGACGATATCACCGTCATCTTCCTCAAACACAGTAGGGATGGAGATGGTTTGGTAGTAATCCAGGCCGACATGGTACTCGAACTGGTCACGCACCATAGCAGAGGCATTCAGGTTACCGTCAATGTTGTCACCGATTTCTCGCCTCCACGTGCGCCAAACTTCTTGCTCTCCCCAGATCTCACCGAAGAAACCTTGGTCACTGTAAAAGTGGTTTCCTTGGAGGGCCTTTTTATCCGTGTAACGATTCTGAGCGCGTCGAAAGTATCGTCGCATGTCGCCGACAGGGCCGATGAAGGCTCCACTGTTGATGTACTTGGGACGGACATCGACCATGCGCATCTCTGGATCAGCATCTGTGTCAGGTCCGTAAAGGTCCTCACGAAGAGGACTCTCTGGAAGCTCATCGCAGTGAAGCTCAGATCCAGAAGGAGGGCTAGGCCAGCACCTCTTCTGTGTGGATACCATGATGGTCTGCTTCATGGGGCAGGGGCCGGAGCCAGTCCATTGCTTCTGTAGACGCTCGTCGGCCTGAGCATTGAGATCGTGGTAGCGCTGAATGAGAACACTGGGAGGAAGTTGGAACCAGGAATCGGAACTATCAGCTACCATGATAAGATCGTCTGCGTTCAAGCGATCCTTGTGGTTCGACTTGAGACGCACGCTCCAGTCAAGGTAGTCGAGAACACCGGCAATTTTGGCGAGATGGGAACCGCTCTTACCCCAGTTGAGGATGATGGGTGTGGGATATCCGAGGGCTATAGCCGTAACCATGGCCTTACAGAGATTAACACCGGGGGCGTTAGCGGGGAGGAGAATAACGAGGCGACGATTGGAGACTTGTTGCGGCATCTTGGGAGGCTTGGCCATGACGGGAAAGACGGGAACTTCAGGAGCTTCGGGGGCATCAAGGTCATCCACGGCATCCGGCGCGGTCTCAGCATCCAGGACAGTCGCGGCATCGGGGTCCTCCGGGCTTGAAGGGATAGCAGGGGCTTCCGGATCGACAGGAACGTCAGAGTGATCAAGAACATCTGGAGAATCGGGCATATCCAGAGGATCCTCAGGGATATCAGGGACAACATCAGCAGCTGGTGATGAACCCTGGACAAGGTCAGGAACGACTCCGGGAGTAGCTTTCGGTGCAGCTACCTGGCCCTCGGTCACTTCAAACACATCACCCGTTCCATCGGAGAGGTATTGCCGGCCCTGCAATTGTTTGTCAGTTTGGTCATTTCACCTATCACGATATCCATACCTCAAGCGCCGCAAGAGCCAAGAATGTAGGGACAAGCAGAATAGCAGCGAGCACAAGGAATATTCCCCGAGTCGACAGGCGAACACATCTCCTTGGCGTATACTGAGAGGTTGTTTCGGCCTTGTCCTTTACTGTCGTCGTGGGCAGCTCCTGGTACCCAGTGTTGTTAAACATCTGACTCCACCAGCTACCAGCTTCCCGTGCGTTGGACATGATGATAGAATGACCCAGTAGTTGATCTCAATTGACCAACCAAAACTTCGAGCCACTTTCCTAAGATGAGTGTTCAAAAGAATGAATGAGCAAACAGAGAGAGAGAACTGGGAAAAGCCAAGTAGTTCAGGTCATTTATCAAGGGACTGAACCCCTAAAAAGTGCATGAAAAGGGATTCAAGTCACTGGAATTTTTACTCTCCCTTGCGCAGGGTATCTTGGCAAGAATGCATTTATCGATTGGTTGCTTCTGTCACTGCATCTCCCGTCAAGGTCAGTGGTCGAACGACTGTTGAGGGAAGAAGTAAATGGCTTGCCAAGTAGTTTGTCTCTTATTGTCTCCCGGGCGCTCAGGGGTAAAAAAATACCAACAGGCATTCCACATGCTAATTGCCGCCACCTCAAATGGTGTTAAGAGGGCTGCAGAATAAATACGCACTCGAACGTGATCGACTTGTTCCTTTCTTTTTGCTCGTTAGTAGAGTAGGCGCTAGTTGTCAATAGCTCGCTATTACCCCTGTAACGATGTCGCTAGCGTTCAGCTAGACACCACCTAAAACTCAGGCAGGGCCCAACATCGTGGCGCCTCAATTTGCGATTCCAAGAACACGCCATTTTTGGTTGGATCTTCAGTCTACAGCATCTTCAGGTATCAAAATCGATTGAATTGACCCTCCATCTACCTTGGCAGATATTAAGAAAAAGCACTTGCCCTGAGACAAACGCATCGTCAAAAGGCTCTTGAACATGACCACAAGACTTTGTTCCAATTGTCCCAGTCGGGAAAAGTATTAAATCACCCATTGCCCGTCCCAAGAATGTTCAAAAAATATTGCGATACAGATGTTTTGACCAATAATCCATGCCTGGCCTTCATGCTCATACCAGGCTGGACGTTGGCTACCGACCGGCGTGAACGCAGGTTATTGACCTGGCTCATCAGCTCGACGACAATAGCTTCATGGTCTACGCTGAGCGACGTCTGTCCATCAGAGATTCCGGGCTCGCTATGAATTTTATCGCAGTCTGATTGAAGTACGATTCGGCGTTGCGCATGTTAAGCTTAATGCTTGGACAATGCAGACTTCATTGCGCACAGTCCTCTTGCCACTGAAACGAGGTACCGAAGAGCTGGAAAAAAGCAACGACGCCTGACTTTTATTGCTATGAGACATCGCTAATGAAACTCTCAAATAAGGCTAAATCGACATGTACCCCTGCGTTCGAAGCCCACCCCAGATCATTCCTCCTCACAGCAAGGGAGATGTCCCTTGCTGTGAATGCGACTGGTCCTAATATTACGCATATATCGGAATTGATTGCTGCTCAAATTGCGAGAATGCTCCTGTTTTGAACACAGTGGGAACATCTTGCGGTATCGATTGTCTGAGGTACAATGCCAGAGGAAAAGGTCGATCTTCGTGTGTCCAGAAGCCTTCCCCACTAACGGCGCGTCGACGATAATTGCCCGCTCGCGTCCCTTGGATCAATCCATCAACGTCTTTGCGCTCCGAGGTTCGCTTGTCCCATTTTAGTCGGAGGGCGTTGAAGTCGTCGCTGAATAAAATTGGTACATTGATCGGGACTGCAGAGGATCGTGAGGACGATAGTAGCAATTTGTAGGTTTCGAGGGTGAGGAAAGGGCTGTAGACGAGGGTCTCTTCATCCATCATTCGTCCCGCCTCGCCGAGATCAGCGATTGACGGTGTTTTTAGTACCACAATGCCAAGACTTTGCAGAAAAGTGTCATCAGCTGCTGTAAATGTCGGATCTTGTGCGTAGATCTGCAGAGCACTTTTATCGCTTAACGGCAATGCAAGATGCGATGCGATGGCCATGAGCATCACCAGCTGCTTGATGCGACGCTGTTGATCCTTAGCGTCAAGCAAGCTCCCTAGACCCAGTGAAACGATTCTGGTGATGCGCGGTCGGCTCTTGGTCCGGAGCATATCTTCAATTGTCTTTGCAAAAGCAGATTGGTTGTATATGTCCATCGCATCTTCATAAAGTCTAGAAAGTTGCTGGAGTTGTTTGCCAGATGATGCATTGTTTTTCCTTGAATTCTGTGACTTTTTGCTGGGTGCGTAGTGGTAAGCTTCTAGGGGGTGCGTTAGTGGATGGGTCGCTATAACGAGTAGCCTGGGGTGAATTACCATCGTTCTCAGCGATCTGTATCTTCTTTGAGTGTCGCATTATGACCAAACTTCTCTTGATGCTGTACAATTATAGGTCGTCTTATTGTTTGATGACAGTGACTTTGTCGTTAATGGGAATGAGTTTATTGCTCTTGGAACTGAATGTCAGGTTGACGCTATTCTCATTTACAGCCGGGCTTTCATTCTCTCATATACCCAATGTTCAACACCACCGTCCTTAAGAGATTCATTGCTTGCTCGGTGTTCGGTCGTCAGCAAAAGCCTTTGTAATCTTCCGTGTAACGAGATTCTCTCTATGTAAGCTACAGGGTTGGCGTGCTACATCCCATTGTTGCTCACTGCATGACAGAGCGTTATCTTCATTTCTAAGCTACCGTCCACTAATCCTCTTTCGGTTCAACGTTACAAATCGACCGAGCTGACAAAAGCTTCATTGGCGACAACCTCCATTCTTATCACGGAATTAATCAAGATGCTTGGAAATTGTTGAGATGAAATGGAATATTCGTGCTAGTATTGATCTATGTAGAATGCTCTCGCGCCCGACTCTCGTTTGTATAGTTTTGGCCGCCCAGCAAGATCATTGTTTGTTTGCGACCGTGACCATGAGCGAAGAATACCCTGCAGCAGCAAAGACATCAGCAGCAAAGCATTCGCATTTCCAATCTAGCATTTCGCAACATCGGCAAATGACTCACCTCATTCTGCTCCTTCCATTTTTTAATTAACTGCATAATCCTTCGTCTTTCCTGTCGTAAAGTGACTCATTTGATGGACTCTTGGTGTTCTCATCCAAACATTGCGCACCTCGGCCTTTCTAAAGCCCGACTCAGCGACCGCCAATCGGTCTTGGCTTTTTCCGATCGCGCTGTACCGGAGGAACCCTTTCCAACTCGGTGTTGAAGGAATGCCGAGAACTCATCCTTCTGAATCCACAGTCAGCGTTCCAGAATGACGCTGCTCAATTGACTGGAGAAGGCCTAGGCACCGGGTTGACATTTTAATCCATCAGGAAACTGAGCACATTTCTTTTTGGTCTTCTACACGGTCGCACGGCATGTCGAATTTGGTGGAAGGCATCAAATAGGTATAGCAATTCTAACAATCTTCATTCATTTCTATGTACTTCATTAAAAGGATCCAAGCGCTATCATTCCTCAGCCAAACCGATTGTGATCCGACCAAGGGACCTTCATTCCCATAAACGACGTCCGTGATGACTTCCGAGCTGCTTCCGGTCTGGGCTGCCCAGGAACACCAGGCGCATATGGCACGAACCCAGGCTCAGGCGAAGTATGACTTGGCGGCGTAAAGGCCGGTGGTGAGAACCCAGGTTGTGTTTCATGAGGCGGCGTATGCTGTTGTGTAGGCCGATATGCCTGGAAAGCGCTCGCTAACGATCCAGGAGGAGTTGAATGCCGTATGTTGTCGCCCGAACCGGGCACGTATGGTCTGTACGTGGGCGGATGAGGCCCAGTAATTGGCTTCCTTCGGATGGGACTTGATGCTTGTCCTGGCGCCATGGGACCGAGGTCGGATTGCCGTTTAAACAGTGGCTCGGGGTTAAAGTCGAGGATGCCCGTGGCTGGACTGTACAAGTCTTGGACAGAGTCGGCAGAAGGTCCTGATGGTGTGATGGAGGGTCTGTTCACTTGTTCACGTAGAGTATAACCATGGCTCGGCGCAGTCTGGGGTTCGTCCGCGGGAATCTTCTCCGAATGGAAGTTGGACATTGCTGGTTGAAACGTTCCCAGAGGGGTTTCGGGCGGTACTCCTCCGTACACAGAGCTTCTTGCGCTCTCAACCTTAGCCTCCACAGGGGGGTCATCGTAATTGAGTTCCTGGCCCTTGCTCTGCACACTTCGAACTACCGCAGTAACGGCAGCATCACCAGATTCCATAGAGACTCTAATTGCACCCATCAGCTTGGAGACATGCTTGATCACTGCCGAGGTAGTCAAGTCATCTCCGTTGTCAAAAGCCTTCTGCAATGCATTTTCACCATCCTGATCCACGATCAGAACGTCTGCGCCGCGCTCGAGAAGTAGTTCCACGGATTCGTTCTCTCCCCTTCCAGCCGCCAGCATCAGCGCCGTGTTGCCGTAGATATCCTTATGGTTGATATCCGCCCCAGAGTCGAGGACGAGCTGCAGCGACTCCTTGGATAGGTAGAACGCTGCTTCAACAAGAGGGGTGGTGTCATCCGAACCACCTACAACATTGACGTCGGCCTTGGCTGCGATGAGTTTCTTGAAAATATCCTCTTCCCTCCCCTTCGCTGCGCCGATGATAGGATACTTGTTGTCACCTCCTCCGAGGTTAGGATCGGCCCCGTGTTCGAGTAATACATCGACAACCTCGTCTTTGCCGTATTGTACAGCGGCTTGGAGGGCTCTACCTTCAGGCATGTTCTCGTGAGTCGTGAGTTTGTTGACGTCGGCGCCGCGCTCCAAGAGGAGCTTGACTACGTCAATATGGTTATGCTCCGCAGCGGTTTGAAGAGCCCAGCCATCATCAGAGTTGATGTCGGCACCAGCGTCGAGAAGCATAGTTACAATGTCGTGGTTGCCATCATACGCTGCTGCAGTGAGGGCATTGCCATATCTTTCGATCCATGGTTAGCAAAATCCTTCGTCCCGCCTTGTTTGGTACACTTACACTTCGCCAGTCGCATTGGCACTGGCTCCGTACCTCAGAAGCAGCTCGACAGTCCTCTGATTCTGTTCATCAGTAGCTTCGTACAGAGATTCATCTAGGGTCTCTGGGGATATGCCCCCCTGGCTATACTCCCACATAGCCTCGAGGATTCGCAACTCCTCATCACCGTCAGATCCCTGAGCCGTGAAGAGGAAAGCCTTGTCACAGTTCAGACCGGGACATCTCTCCAGTATCATGGTAATAATGTCCCAATGTCCGTCGGCTGCTCTTGCCGCTTCGTCCAGAGCTTGCTGCTTGGCATCTAGCGACTGCTCAAAATCGTTGAAGAGTCGCTTGAAGGCTTCAGTTCGACCCCATTCTGCCGCTTTGATAAGCGCGGTCTCGAATTCTGAGGAGGGCAGTTTGTCTGAGTACTCGCTTATGAGGAACTCAAAGACTGACAGGTCGGCTCTCATGGCTGCCAGAGCGAGAGGACATTTCACAATCTCCTCATCATCTTCTTCGTTACCATCGTCATCACTGTCGCTGTCACTATCACTGTCGTCATTGTCGTCATTGTCGTCATTGTCGTCATTGTCGTCTTCACCATCGCTGTCCTCGTTCTTCCCTTCCTCCTTCTTGTCTCCAGACTCAGCCTCACCTTTCTCCTCCTTCGGCGTCACGAGAGACACGTTGTGAGCAACCAAAAGCTTCACTGCTTCGGTATTTCCGGACTGAATAGCCGAGCAGACCACAGCTCCACGTTCCGAACAACTGGCGTTTGGATCTGCCCCTCGTTGCAAAAGCTGTGTCATGATCTTGACGTCTCCTGCCTCTGCCGCCATACCTAAAGGTGTCACCGCATCCCGCTCTTTGCCCGCATCCAGATTGGCACCTCTGTTGAGGAGCTCTTCCACGTTTTCTGATTGGCCAAGATATGCGGCGAAATGAAGCGGTTGGTTGTCGAGGTCATCGTACGCATGCATGTCTTCAGCATAACCGTTGTCCATTAGAGCGGAGACAAGTCCCCTGAAGCCAATGGCAGCTGCAACGTGTAGTCCAGTGAGGGAGGCACGGTTGAAGTAATGAAAAGACCATGTCAGCCGATTGTGCTCTGTCAGCCAACGGCGTCGAACCTTAGAACCCTTCTCCCAGAACTTCTCTTCCCAGCTCAGCGCCTCGGCAATTTCGGCTGTAGCCTGGCTAGCATGGTCAAGCCAATGCTTAACCGCGTAAGCCAAGGCGATATCTTTCAGGCGCGGGGCCTCCCGATCTTCCTCCTCGTACTCTTCTTGTTCGTGCCCACCATTGGAGAGCTCGGAGCCGTCGTCCGAATTGCCATCCTGAACCTCATCCGCGACACTCTCCTCATCGTTCTCATTCTCCTCGGCCTTATCAGCGTTGTTTTCAGATCCATCTTCCTCCTGTTCTTCTTCGACAGTATCGAGTGCCTGATCCGTGTCCTCTTGCAGCTCCTCTACATCTTCATCGGGAAGGTCGCCGAAGGTCTCCATGACGTGACTGAATGCTCGAAAACCGAGAATTCCGTGCTGTAGTTTGACGTCATCCTCTGTGAGACCAAGTAGTCGATGGGCGTTCTCGAGGAGATGGGTCTTGACCACGGGAAAAGCGAAGCATACGGTAGGCTCAATAGACCCTTCGTTCGTCTTGAGCACGATCAAAGGCCTGCACTTGAGGATGAGGTCGTGCAACTCGGAAACCTGTTCGTTCGATGATTGCAACCCAGCGAGAAGGCCAAGCTCTGACTCGGTCGGATCCACGTACGTGAGAACAAGCACACGCAGCATCTCCTTAATCTCGCCAGCTTTGGATCGGTTCCTATCCAAGACATCCTGCCACGCAGCATTTAGAAGCGAGTCCAGCTCTTGCGGAACACCTTCGAGTAGACGACGGACTTGGAGATCGTTGTCATGCTGCGGAAGATCTTCGAGGGAATCGCATGTAATGTCGATCCATTGTGTGTTTTGGGCTCGCTGACCAATGACACTGCTGGTGAAATACACCAAAGCCTTGCTGTACTTCTTGTGCTGCACCAACTCCTGCACCTTTTTCTGAGCATGCTTGCGTAACTCCAGTTGAACCTGATCACCGTACTTCTCATCTTCGAGATCGACTAAGCGGACTAAAGGCTTCCTTAGGGCCTGGTCGATTTGCCAGGACTGACCACTAGTGAACATCCATCGTACAAGTGGGCGTCTGCCACTTCCATCGTGCTCGAATTCGGAGCTTATGAGACTCAATAAAGTCGCTGTCGAGACAGCGTCTGCAGAGATGGTCTCCAAATTGTTAATAACGAAGTACATCCGAGCCCCAATAAATATGTCATCCGAAAGGATGTCTTGGAGTACCTGCCACAGATTCTCAACAGTCAGTAGAGCTGCGGGGTCACGCCCTTTCTTCTTGAGCAGGAATTTGGCGTGTATCGCAGCCAACTCTTGCTTGGAAATGATCTGGTGAATGAGGGCCTTCAACAGTTCCTCAGCTGTACTGTAGTCTGCTGTTTTGTCGCAAAAGAAATAGGCCAGATAGACGTGTGACGAGGCCCGATGCGACTCCTCTGCGTTCTCAACCTCTGCCTCGCCTTCATCGTCTTTGGATAACTCCTCAATCTTCTCGATAGCAGACAAAGCAGCGCTTGTCTTACCGCGGCCATCACGACCGCGAATCCATAGACAATCGCACTTCTTGACAAGAGATGAATCTTCTGTCTCATTAGGCTTGGAAAGCCAACCTACGAACTCAGGTTCCTTGGCGAACCAAGGAGATGTTGTCGTGTTGCGCTTGATCGTCTCTCTCTTCCTCTGCACTGACGCACCTTCCAGTAGTCTTCTTGCTTGGTTGACAAGTACCCTATCCACATGGCGTGTTGCATTGTGCCGGTTCTTGACACGCAGATCTGAACCATTGATAAGGTGTTTGAGAGGACCTCGCACCAACATGTATCGGTCATCCTTGGAGCTTTTAAACTTGACCAAGTCTCGATGATTGGCGGATAGTCCCATCATGTCCACACCGTCTAGCATGGTAGACTCGCGTGTGACAAACTCTCCAACCTTTTTGGGGAGGGGAATGTTCAGGGCCGATAGAAACTGAGGCATTCCGGACAAATCCTTGATGGTCGTAGGCTGTTGCTCATAAAAGCCGAATAACTCAATTTTGGGGTTTATGTTGACTGCAAGACGGACAAACTCCTTTCTGAGCTCATTGATGTATTCGTCGTCAGGTCTCATATTCTCGAGCAGTTTCGACGCTGTTGAAATTCCCATTACTTCTCCAACTTGAGAAAGCATGCAGGCCCAAGACGCGGCTTCGGCGCCTCTGAAGGGAGTTCCAAAGAATGCACAACCAGCCGTAGCCTCGTACATGCCGGGAAAAAGATCTGGTCGAGTTGCAGCGGTGTGGACAGCCTGTTTGTTTTGTGAGAAATGTTTTGACTATCGAGCAAATTGGTTCATACCTTGGCAATGACCAGTCCACCCATACTGTGTCCGATAAACGTGATTGGTCTCAGAGAAGCGGCATTCTATTAATGGTCAACCTCAACCTTTATTCTCAGTCTGTAGACCTACCTCTCTCTTCCCTTTCAACCCTTCAAGGAGTGTATGTGCTAAGTTGGAAAGAAACTGCTTTACTCGGATGGCTCCAGTCCAAGATGACTCGGAGTGGTAAAGAAGGATACGAGCGTTCGGGAAGTCGCGTGATATACCATCTTCATCACTCGCCCAGTTAAAATTCGTTTCTGTTGATTTAAAGCTCAAAAGTGGGTGAGCGCCCAGTCCTGAAACAAATACAATACTATACGTGTTAAATAACGACCAATTATTGATGAAAATATCTGCTTACTCCATGTCTGTCTTCTTGTCAGACGATGGGTCGGGGTAGAGTTGCTTGACACCCTGCTCGACATTTTCATAACCTTTCTTCGGCTTGGGAGCCGCCAAGGGAGGCGGGCCACGACGTGTTGCTGAGCGATGAAGCGACATGTTTGTTGTGATGTTCAGCTCCAGATGATGAATATTGAAGCTTTTGGTGTTGTGCTTACGGTCCGGAGAGAATGGAGCGGGAAGCCAAGCTCTTAATTTTAGCTGAGCGGCTTAGCAGTTAGTGGTACCACAAGGCTGCTAGTCCGATGAGGGTGTAGCATCCGGGTTGACTTCTAAATAAAGGGTGTAAGAAATAACGATACTGAAACCGTCATGAGACGACGTAAGCTGACTGACTTATTTTAGAGCCATTTCTGTCACCACTCATTTTGAGGCCGCTGGTTCCATTTTCAGCCCCCAACACTCAGGCAAGATTAGGGGGCGATAAAGAGGATACTGTACCCGCGTATCCACCAAGCATTCGATCTTTGCTGACCACGGGATCATCCGCAGCGCGCGCTTACACATTACATGATCCGAGGTGTCGAAATGGACAGAACTCGGAGAGAAATCAGTCAAGCCTTATCCGTAGACTGCGGGAGAGACAATGTACTGCTCCGCGACTCGCTGAAAACTGACAAAACGGCAAGCTGACAATTGTCCCAACGCAAAGAATTCCATGAATGGAGCCCCGGACAATCCTTTTCACCCGAGTGTGACGCTGAGATCCTTCAAGCGTAGACGGTCCAATCATGGCCTCTTGGAACCGATTTAGTCTCCCAGGGATCATGGCTTAGCCAGCATCCAGCCCTGTGACCCTTGCTTGGTAAGGGTACATTTTAATTTCCACTCTTTTCTTTTTATCACACGAGCTGGGTGATTGTCATCACGGTACTGTACACCAGGGAGGAGGCGCTTTATTTATGTCTTCCTCAGAATCTAATTATCTCAAAACTTACGCCGTGGCCTGCCATATCCTTGGACGTCAGCTCAATATCAGATCTTACATGCCTGCCATGGCTAGTCCGCCTCCGCCGTTTACCGTTCGCATCTTAGAGAGAGACTTCTTGGGCACAACTAGTTCCTCGGTAAAGGAGGACTTCACAAACCTCTTACCAGCTAGTGCTCGTTTCAACGATGATATTGTCACTCCGACGTCGGATCCAAATTTCCTGGAGAGAGAACTATCCGTGTCGCGTCTCACCGATGTGCAAGAATATCTCTGGATGTGCGGCCGCTTGATGCCCCCTCGTCAACTTCATCACCAGAGGCTCATCTCTCGAGACATCGTCATCAGTGAGCAAGCTGAGCTTCACATGGTTTGGTGGAGGAATCGCATCTTCCTCAAGCCCATGCCAAAGTATCTGCTCGATCCAAGCTTCTGGGCCGCCAACATCAGCGATACAGCGCATCTTGACGACGCAACACAGGGTAACCTTGATGCCTCAGCGCGAGGGTTTCTCTTCTCTTATACCGCGCTCATCGCATACAAGAGTGACTTTCGCATCGCGAAAGAGTATGGGTTACTCCCGGAAGAGGTAACCTGGGAAGGATGGAAAGCCTTTGCCGCAGAGGTTCTCGAAAACCATCGCTACGACCGCGTCAATCCACGATATTGGTATGGAGAGTTGCGCTTAAGCAGACTCAACAAGATTTACGCGTTCCGAAAGGGATATCTACTGCGCGGATACTCAAGAGTCGCATCTCACACCGTCTATGGCGATCTAATCCGCGACAACTTCTCAGTGCTAGCAGGTATCCTAGCTTACGTCGTGATCGCACTTACAGCGATGCAAGTAGGACTGAGCGTTGATGGATTAGTCGATGAACAGGCGTTCCAAAACGCCAGCTATTTCCTGACTGTATTTGCATTGATTGTGCCACTGATAGGCGCGATGTTTATTTTCTTGCTTGTCTTTGTTATGATTGTTAGTAACTGGAGGGTTACGAAGACGTTTGAGAGTAGGCGTCTGAAGAAGATGAAGGTGAAACTTTTGCGGCGGAGGGAATAATGTGGTTTAGACAAAGCGGGCGTTTGGTTCAATCGTTTCACGAATGAGAATTATTATAGATATCAGAAAAGATAAATGGATGTAAAATAATAAGAACAACCTGTATGGAAAAATAAAGATAACTTGAAGCACCGAGTTTTGATGAAGGACAAAAAGATTGATCACGCTGGGGATCGAACCCAGAATCTTCTGATTCGTAGTCAGACGCCTTGCCATTGGGCCACGCGACCTCGCTTGTTGAAAATCAGTGTCGGTATTGGTGTCTAGATCGGTCCCCGCAGTCTCTCGCTCCCTCAAATCCATCCTTTCCGAACATCTATCCATTGTTAGTCGCGAGTCTCTATATCATGAAAACCGCAGGTGTGATAAAGTTCTTCTCGACTCGCTATAACATAACTGCCGTTTGTGGCAACTTATCGGAAGTTGAGTTCTGACAAGCAATTTGTCTGGAGAGCTTATAGACTCCCACCACCGTCAAGTCCGTGTAGAGAGTTGGGTGCTAACCAAGTGTTAACAATGGCAGAAAAGAAACAGAAAGAAGAAACACAAAAAGAAGAAGATAATTGAGAAAGTGCTCAAATGCTCAGATATTGAGATTCTGCTGCTAAAGAGCAAAAGTCACCGAGCAACAGCTCGGTCACAGGGTAGCTCTTCTAATGAACAGCTGTCTTCTGAACTGTTGTACACTGGCTGATGCGCTAGTGAGACCGCCCCCACTTGTTCTTGGTCAGAAAAGATGCGTTCAGCGTTCTGACTCGACAGAAATTTACAGTCCGTTATGCCTCTTACAGCCTGGTAAGCTGGTCGACAAAAGCACAAGAGATGGCATAATTTGGTGACGGTCGTCAGATGAGTACACGTGGTAATTTATTTTGACGCCCTAATCATCAAATGGCACCTTCTCTGTTGCCAATCTCGTTGGGATATCTTTTAACTACATCAATAAAACAATGCCATTATCAGTGATTCAACAAAGAAGCCGGCTGCATCTCAAAAGTTGCCTGGATAGGTGCCACAACCCCATTGAAAAAGTGTCGGCGAAACGGCTGAAACTCGAAATCCTTTGTCACATCACGCCCTGGAAACTCGCACCGCAGACATCTTTGCACCGCATATCCATATGAATGTCCTGCCTCCAAGTATATATCTTCCGTCAATCTGTTCGCAACCTCGAAATCGGTAGGCTCTGGGGATAGTACGCCGAGGGAAGCAGCGAAGTCGTTGGCTTGAAGCTCTAGACGGAGTTGGCCGAGGGTTTTATTCAGACATAGCTCAACGAGTAGGATGCCCAAACTGAACAGTGTCTTGTTGCGTATTTGGCTGTTTTGGAAGTCTGTGACGGGGTTCATAGGCCCTGAAGATGACCGCTGTGATAGTGGTTTAAATAGCTGCGAGATGCTGGGATAGTCTGCCTGCAATAATGCTGATCCGGTACCCTGTGCCTCTTCCAGGAACAATTGGAGATGGTTCTTCCCATCCCAGTCATCATCAATCCATGGTGAGCCGCAAAGGTACAGCACTGCCCAACTGGACGCTGCAGCGATAGCAAGCCTCTGCTTCCGAGAGAGTACAAGATGTGGCAGTCGTACCGGATTCGTCTTGGGTTTTAGTAGCGTCTTAAGATGGACGGTTTCTGTTGTTTTCCCTACGTTGTCGACGTTTTCCAAGACAACTAGCCTCTTATCATCATCTGACAGTTGCACAACGCCCCGTTTTGCGTCTTTCAGGTTATTGATAAATTGGCACATGCAGGCTATTTCCTCAGAAACTAATGTTTCGGCCGACGATGTCGCGGTAACTGGGTGAAATGGGTAAGTTTATAGACTTATGTACTGGCCTAGCTTTACCGAGAGGGAAGATTGAAAGAACCTACCTGCTGTGTCCGGCGTCATGAGGCACTCTGGTGACTTTTGCGATAGACCAAGCATTTCTTTGAACTTTTGCCTTTTGGGTGATGGCGTGTGAGGCATCTGAGGTGAGACTCCAGGCGAGATAATTCGCGGGCTCCATTGAGATTGTGGATTCAGCTTATCCTTTTCTTCCACTCGGATGTGGATAGACTGCCAAGATATCGAACTCTGAGGCGAAGAGAAGCAAAAGTCCAGCTTTTCGGATGTGATGGTCTTCTCCATATGCCAGCAAAGGCGTATACTTCCCCAATGTTCAGCGCAATGGCAAGTCCATCCAACAGACTGAAGAGCTTTATGAACTAAACGTACGTTCTCTCTGATTCTGTCACACTCTCTTTGGTTGTAGCGGGCCTGTAACCTTTCCGCAAGTTGATCTGATTCATCTGAAGGTATTTCAGTTTTCTCAAAAACATTTTTGAGACACTCGTTCCAGTACCGAATTTCATCAATAAAGGCTTGGCGCTCCTTTCGACGAAAGCTTCGCTTCACTCTTCGCCATTCCCAATTTGCTCTTTCGGGAGCAGTATCTGTCCACTTGGGCTGAATAAGATCCGTCAGTCATGTTCCAACAGCATTTTCGGCGATATACCTTGCCCAAAGAATCAACATCCAGGCTAACCATCATTTTCGCCAACAAGGCCTCCATCCTGTCAATGATCTTTAAAAACTCATCACATTTCGCTTTCGTATAGATCTCTGTTAAATGCTCTTCTAATTCCTGGCGAGTTGGCCTTGTCAAACCGATGCCGCTCAGTGTGACGTTCAACTGCTCCCCTTGGATAAAGACATGGGTTCGTATTGTTTGTAGTGTCGATTGGTATTTCCAATAGTCTTTGACTTGACCTAGACATCTCTCGTAGTTGTCAAAAGCATAGAGAACAAGAGGTATGGCACCGAGAACCAGCCCAGCGGATTCCATTGTCGGACGGTTTGATAGACTAGATATGTAATAATTCGAGCCCTGGGATCTATCTGATAAGAGACGGGAAAGGAAGGAAGTTGGAAATCACACCCGGAATCATTCTCCCAGTAAAATAAATGCCGCACAGAAATCAGGCTGCGAATAGGTCACTCTGATACGCTGTCCTCAGCCGCAAATCTCACTGCGTGTCATATCAGACCAGTCCAGCTAATTACCCCGCCTCTACCATGGACGAGATGTTGTCTATTGCCTGTAAGCTTCACTTTGGCAGAGATTACTTACTCAGTATATTCATTGTAAACCTGCTGCGAAACGATCCGAAGTTAGAGGATAGTCCATTCGAGTATTTTCCAAATGCCTTCATCAGAAGATGACCGACAAGTTGCTCGAAGTCATTCGCTTACTGAGCTCTTTGGGAACTGCATCAATGAATACTCTCGGTTCCTTCTTGCTCTCGGCAGCGAAGACTGCCAGGTTGTCAAACTTAAACAGATCAACATCGAAAAAGCCCTTGATGGCTACGGACGACTTAAAGTATGGGGAGAGCAAAACAGGGCCACGATTTCGGCTTCCACTCGGGGTTCGTTGGATGATACCTTACGCCACGATGATACTCTCAAGAAGAATGTGGCCCAGATATTCAACCTCTTGACCCACCAACTCGAAGCAGGTAGGACGTCATGAACATATATGTGTATGCGAGCTTTGTACAAGGAACTAACCTTTGCAGCTGTGCCAATTGCCTCCCAGAGGCTTGGTGATACTGTGGAACCAGGGGCTGAACCCACGAGTAACCCTGAGTTTGACTCAGATAGCGAGTACTCATCCAGCTCGGATGATAGCGATGCTTCGGGTGACTGCCTAAGCATCAGGCAGAGGCCTGACAAGCTAGCAGTCTTGATGGCACATATCCAAGAACAGATCAAGCTTTTGTATCATCTCGACACTTTACTGCGTCGTCCACGGCTGTCGGGAAAGTATTTGAAGTCAACGAATGAGAATCGCCAGGTTTCGCTGATGGAAAGGTATGACCATGCTCATATAGAAGAAAAGCACCGACAATGGATTACATCGTTCAAGTCAGAAAGCGAGATAGAGAGCGAGGCACAGTCACAAGACCTTCCATCGCAGTCACCAAAAGCCCAAGTCTACAGAACATGGGAAGAGGAGCCGACCGTCAGCCATGATGTCTTGGAGGCGAGGGAAAAGTCTCGAAAGAAAGATGATAGCCACAACATCATCTCACGTCTCGCCAGAGCAAACACTAGAAGGAGAGAACAGCTGAGGTACTGGGAGCGACATCCTTTTGACAAACATATTGAAGAGGTGGCTTCAGTCACACACAAAGTACCGCACATTCTCCTTAGAGGTCTAGACTTGGGTAGAGACATCGGCATCGAAAGGCCTAAATCGCTGGCGTCGGTCCCTACTGTGCAGAGCTTCTCTACGGTGGCGAAGTCAGCGATTGATGAGACGAAAACTCTATCGGGGAGGCCCAAAACCGTGTACGCCGCTTCTGTCGTTGCGGGTCGACAATCCGCTCGTGTCCCCGATATTCCTAAAGCAGCGTTCAATGAGGATCAAGTGGAATGTCCATTCTGCCACGCAATGCTCGACTCAGCCACAATAGAATCAAGAATGTCTTGGAAGTAAGTGATAAGAAAATATCGAGATGCTGAGGCGCATATGAATGCTAACAGAACCTCAGGCGTCATGTGTTTAGGGATCTGCGGCCTTATACATGTACATACGACGAATGTTCCAACCCGGAAAAGATGTATGCGACACGCCATGACTGGATCTATCACGAGATGCAAATGCATAGACGACAATGGAAATGCCAGAAGTGCGATGTTGGCTTTCATGCCAAGAGGCTGATGGCCGATCATTTGATGAAGAGCCACGCTGAGTCCGTGACTGCTCAACTAACGATATGCCTTGAGATGAGCGAGAGGCCACTCGACGATGATCACCGAATGGAATGCGTCCTGTGCCCAAGTCAACTATCTCTTAGTCGTCTTCTGGAACACTTAGCTCAGCATATGGAAGATATTGCCTTATTTGTCTTACCATCTCTTTCGGAAGAGGATGAAGATGCAAACTCGAACGCTGCCCGATTGAGTCGAGATCAACACAAGAACAACCCAGAAGAGAGCTCAAAGGCGCCCACTAGCAGTCTAGGTTTTTCCGAAATTGATTGGACTGAGAGACCACAGCAAGATGCCAAAGACTTTACCAAGCTGATCGAAAGCCAAGGCCCCGAGATCGATGACAACGTCGGTTCCCTCGAGATAGACAGATTCTATGAGGATGAGCAAAGGGCAGAAGAACTTGCAGCTGAATTACGGGAGAAAATAGATACTCTTGGGAAAGAGGACATAGAGACGCTTGAGTCCATGAAAAATCTCATAGAGGCCTACCAGATAATTGGAAGAATTGAGGCAGCGATCGAAGTAAGCGTCCAAGTCATTCAGGGCTGCAAGAAGGTGTTTGGAGAAACAGATCCTGAGACGATGGATGGTGTCATACGGTTGGCCTGGAGCCACAGGAGGTTGAGGAATCTCGATGAAGCAGAGAGACTTATCCTGCAAGTACTAGAAACAGACAGGAAAGAACGAGGGGAACAGCACCAGGACACGCTCAGAACCCAGTGGCATCTATCGAAGCTTTACCTCGATGCAGAAAGGTGGGACGATGCCGAAGAGATTCTGACAAAGACGGCGGAAACTATGGATGAGGTACTTGGCGAAACTCACCTGAGCACGTTGGAGATCAAGAGTGAGCTCGCTACAACGTACGCCTATCAAGGCAGACTTGAAGAAGCCGAAGATCTCGGAATACAGACTATGGATCTAGTCCGGCTGAACGCGCCAGAGGACCATGACGTCATAGCCAGAGCTCTGGATAATATGGCTCGAATATACTGGGCCCAAGACCGGAAGGAGGAAGCTTGTGTCACATGGCGAGAAATGGTCGACTGGAAGATTAAGTGGTATGGACTGAATTCTCCATTGGCGTTGGAATCGATGGAGACCCTGGAGAAGTGGGAGAATGAGGCAAGGGAGTCATAGAAAGTTTTAGCTTATATATCCATTCTTATAGACTTTCCACCCTGGCTACACTGGGCAGACACCGAACGAAGCCTACACGACGCAGATATGCTTCAAGCTATTATCATACGTGAGGATGCATCAACAACAATGAGTCAATAATAACGCCTATAAGATATTGCTGCGATCCGATTCTTCGCCCATTCGGATCTTTTCCTCAATAATAAAAGCCTCCTGTTCCCTTGCACTCTTTTCCAAATCAAGGAAAGACCATATACCGATAGCGCTGACCAAGCTCAGAGCAAACAAGAAGTAGAAAGGAGCGCTGTTGTTTTTGCCTCCGGGAGTAGCATCGATAATAGCACTGCTGATAAAAGGTCCAATGAAACTTGACGATTTGCCAATGATGTTAAAGAGAGAGAAGAAAAGGAATTCGTGACCTCTGGGAGTGACAGAACTGATCATGATCTGGGAGTAACTGTACCATGGACAGACGAAGAGGCCGTAGAAGGCTTGGTACAGCCAGATCTCCCAGACATTCTTGAAACCGAACTTATCGGTCCAGTTACCAATCATGCCCCAGCCGTCCAGAAGGATGATGAAAACCATGACGGCATTGAACATGGCTTTGACGCTGAGGTTGAACTTTTTCTGGATGAGCCAGAAAGCACCAATGCCGACAGCTTGAGCGACGATACCAACAATGAGAAGGTAGGTTAGAGTGAGGGTCTCGTAGCTGACAACCTGGTTTTGCAGCGTGGCGATGACTGTCACAGTGGTGTTAAGGGAATCGCCTAGGAGGAAATAGCCGACAAGGTAGATCAGACTCTGCTTCAAATGCCAAATCTGTGTCAGGGCCTCCCAAAGCTGCCAGAAACCGACTGTAACAATGTTCAAGTGATCCGGGACCTTCATTCCTGGGCGCTTCTTTTCGAGGATGAACCAAGGGATCGAGAGAACCAGCCAACAAGCCGTGGCAAAAGCGACCAGCACGGAAAGTCCCCAGTTGTTATTCTCGGGACTCTTGTCAACCTTGACGCCGAACATGACACCCACGATCATAGCCAGAATGACGACTTCTCCAACGGACTGGATATAGAACGCGACGTTGCTGAGTCGGCTTCTCTCCATCTCATCCCTTCGGTCCATCTCCTGCTGCGTGATCTCGCCTGCCTCAAACTGAAGAGCAGCGTCTTTCAGCTGCGGTGTGTTTCGAGCAAGAGAAGGGAATGCTGCAGTCCAGTACGTGAGAGTCATCTGGTATGCGATCAGACCGACGATGTACAAGCCTGTCGCTCTCTGCCATTTGCTCGGGTCATGGACGCCCAGCCAGCCAAAGCCAATTCCGTACGCCACGATTGACCAAACCAGTAAAATCCATCGTCGCCCAGTACCGAAATCTGCGTAAGCTCCAATGATGAGAAACAAGACGGCCTGTAGAGCAAAAGATATGCCGTTGGCGAGTAGAACAATGCTGTTGACGTCTCGTTCACGACCTGCGAAAGCTAAAAGACCGGTATCTTCCGGTGCTGCCTGAGAGAGCAGGTTCTGAAAGGCAGTTGGACCAAAGTTGAATAAGGCGAGGCCATTGGCACCGATGTAATAAGCATACCAACTCCAGATCTCCCATTTCGAAGTTTCAGGCATTTCGCCTTCTGCCAGTGCAGGCACCACAATACCTGCACTCACATCCTTCTTGACGGGTTCATCATGTAGGTCCTTGGGCTCCGTCGTCGCTGGGTCCGAATGTGAGGCCATTTTCTCAAAGTTGTTTGTAGGGAAGAGGAATTGAGATGTCAGAGTCGGAGGCTGAACTTTCTCCAAAGACGAGGGATTTTATTCCTCCATGTTGCAATACAGATGCCGTGTAACCGTTTGTGTGCCTGTAATGATAGGTAGATCGCTGTTTAAAAGTCGCTAGTGTCTCAAAATTAGCATTATCGCCCCATATAGTGGACTGTGTCGCTCCATGGGGTTAGTGGCCGGGGATGATTGATGCTGCGGAGATAAAGATCCTTCACTGTTATTTGTTGCTCGGAGGTTGCATTATGGAGATGGCGAGATCTAGAGAATTTTATTTTGCCCCTCTGGTTCGAGAATAGGCAATCTTAAATTTGTTACTTAACACAACCTCTTGTTAGGGTGTCTGAAGATTCGGCCGTTGAAAAGACAACGAGCGAAGTAATTTGATCATCTTATGCGGGTTAAGGCTAGCATACAGTCTTCTTGATTCTGGCACCCTATGGCAATCTTTTCCCGCCTACCCATCAATTCGAACCCACTGGAGCTGGGGATGGTATCCATTGGAAGAGGCGTTCTTTTTGCAGTCGTCAATTAATAACCAAGAAGAAATAAAGTGAGATAAATCAAATGATATTCCTTTCATAAACGGATTATGAAACATTATGCAGGCAAATACTGGTATCATGCGCAACCATCAGACTTATAGACAAGAGCCTGCGGGTCCTCTGCTTGCAAGTAGCTCTGCTGAATCAGAAACTTGACGTTGCCCAACTCTCCGGTAAAGAACTGTGCCCCGAGCCCAGGCTGACCGAACCAAGGCGCAATAGGTCCTCCCACAACAGGTAGCGGCTTGATGACACGATACACGTGGTAGTTGTAGGGGAAGTCGGGAGTATCAGGGTTTGTGGCCAGGTTTGACGGTGGAAGAGCGCGCTGTGAGTAGGGAGCAGCAGCTGCAGAGATAAAGGATCCTGGAATAGAGTTAGTTAGATCGTCTGGCTTGAGCAACAGTAACCAGAAACTGACCGTATTCGCTTCCAAATCGGTCTACAAGCGTTCCGACGGGAAGTACCATGCTTCCGTTGATGGCATTACCTTCAGCATCAAGCTGGAAACCCTGAGTAAAGTTAGTATAGCTCATAGATAGAAGATTACTGACATACATTCTGAGGTGGGTATCTGTAGGATCCCTTCTCATCGGTCCATGTCAATAGGAACTGAGCTGGCGTCAGGCCACCAAAGCGGTTGTAGCTCTCAACGAAAGTGCTCAAAGGCAATTTCTTTGGAAGCCTGGTTGGGCCGAGTCGAGCATCACGGCAGATGTACTCCTTAGAGTTGGAGCCGCCGTCGCGTGTGCCAGTGCAGTCGCAGGATGCTCGTTCTGCCACAATTGGGTTGGGCAGAGCTGAGACGGTGGAAAAGCACAGCAAGGATGAGAGGAGGAATGAAGGAAGCATCTTGGCAGCAGGTGTAGGTAGAGAGTCGTGAAGTTCAGTTGTTGTTTATGAACTTAAGTGGACGAGTCACTGCTTTATATAATAGATAGACCATGTACGACTCAAGATCTTACTCCGACTGTTTGTCTGTCGTGTCTGCTGAGATCTGCAGTGATCTCCGCCATCACTCGGGCGGTCAAAGACGGGTCGTCCGAAGCGAGCACAATGTTTCACTCATTGCTGCCAGGGTAGCGCAAACTAATGCACGAATGTCGGCAAATGAGGCCCTGAGAGATGCATGGCCAAGCCCGTTGCCAGGGCTGTAAGTGTTCGTACTGAATGTCAATCTGACAAGGCTGTTCTTCAGCTGTGAGAGTCCCCGAGATGCCGACCGGGAGGACCATCATGTCCTGCTTCCGCTTGTCTTGGCCTTGAATGAGACATTGACTTTTATTCCCCACAATTGAGCACCGCTACTTAGATTCAATTGAATGGTAACACAATGATTCAGGGTGCGATAGCAAAGGAAGTCGCTGGGTCTGAAGCATGCTGGCTTAATGTTGCGACATCAGCAATTTTCGTAGCTGCATGCTCACCTAATATTAGTGGGCACACTTCTTCTTCAGCTACGGTATGCCCGCTAGCAGACCTTGCAGGGGCTGAACCTCAGGCGGCCTCTCTCAGCAGGCAGGTTGTCAGATTGACTGCCCGGGAGCTGAGACTTTAGGTGGCTGGATGGCTTGGCACAAGACTCCAACAATGAGACACCAACCTCCTGTACTACCCTTCGTCTTACCTACTGGAAGCCTTCATGCATAGTTGTTCGTGTAGCAACTCAAGTAAAGCCTTTGGGCGGAAGGGATTTTTGCAGACCTGTTGACCAGGATCAATCCACATCCCAGCGACGTCTCAACAAAAACAACAAGAACAACAAAAGGACCCCAGGTAGATAATGTGGATGATGGTAAAATGCAAAGAGCCTCAGGATCTCGGTGCTACCTGGCAATTGAGTTGACCGTATGAATTGGCCAAAAATGCAAAAAGGAAATGCTTGATGAGACTGGGACTCGAACCCAGGAGGATTGCTCCACCAGGAAATTGGTGTTAAGGTTAACCTTAACCTGGCGCCATAACCAACTCGGCCATCTCACCGATTTGCTTGATGACAAAGCACAAACTAAGGATGATATACTCCATTTCGTCGTAGGAACGATGGACTTCCGATGTAAGCAGAGTGCTTTTATTGTTATTTATCTATTGAGTCTCGCGCTGGGAGACCCCAAACCTTGACCCTTGTGCACTGGTCAGCGTCAATGCACGACCCTAGCAGAAATCATTCTGGGGTCTTTCACTAAAAAAAGTCCTTCCCAGTTCCCTTCTTAGCACCCTTTAGTGTCCATACTTGGGTTTGTCCTTCTTCACAAGGTCCTTGAACAAAGCCGACATACCAGCCCAAATCTCCTCACCCGACTTGATGATCTGCTTGGGCGGGAGCACGAAGCCGTCACCTGTCAACCGACCAGGCCGAAGCTCAATACCCCAGGCGATTTCAGCCCCAGCAACATCGAAAACCCAATCGCTGCTTCCACCCGAAGTCTGATAAATGGTCTGGCAAGTTGGACCATAAAGAAAGTCGCTTCCCGAGTTGTCTTCAATTGCAGCGGCGACTTCTCCTGCCAGCTTCATCTGGTAGTTGGTGTTTGTCGCGTTGAGGTCGCAGGTGTAGCCGTAGGGCAGGAGAATGAGTTGACTGTATGAGTGCCAGTCGATGTAGGAACGAATTCCTGTCTTCTTCTTGACAGACAGGGCGTGGCTTGTGAGAGCCTTAATTTCGGGAGTGTCGCCAGGCTTGCGACCTCGGTAGGTCTCATCGCAAGGATTTGTGGAAGAACCGCCAGGAATATCCCACTTGTAGGGCCAGTTGCGGTTCATATCGGTGCCGATGCATTTCTTGTCATCCTTGGAGCGATTCTTGCGCCAAAGTCTATCGGACTTGATGCTGTAGACGAAGCCTAGTTGACAAGTATTAGTAAATGCGTTATAACTTCTGGATTGAAGTGTGTGAAACTCACCGTCAGGGTTGACAATTGGGATGATATAAAAGTCATGAGTGTCAATGATTGATCGAACGAGCTTTTCCTTGTTGCCGTAACCTTGGACTAGCTTCCAGGCCAGGTACTCGACAGTCTATGACGGAGATTAGTACCAATCAATTCCTCGCTAATGAACAAGTATCACTTACCATGCTGCTAATCCACTCGCGAGCGTGGACATTTCCATGCCAGATGATGGCTGGGTTCTTGGCCTTGCCGCGCTTGCCCCAGAGGTGAATGCCCTTAATCTCTCGGCCCTCAACACTCTTGCCGGTGGTGAAAACCTCAGAGTTCTTGGAGAACGACTTCTGCAGATCGTTGAGGAACTGGGTGTGCTGTTCAAAACTATGGTAGGACTTGAAGTAAGACTGGTCGGGATAGGCAACCTTCTTGCTACCATGAGTGCGTGCAGCTACAGAACATTAGCTTTGGTAAGTGTCAACAAATGAGGATTACTTACCGCCGAGTTCCTCAAATGCTCCCTCCTTGGCAAACTCTTCGTCCATGTCGTTGATGAAAAGCTTGACGTTCAAGTCAAGACCTTCAAACTTGCCAAGGCTTTTCGGGTCCACCGCGACTTCAATAGCATCGTGATGCTCGCCGATCGGGATGTGATTGATTCCCTTCAGGGCCTTCACCACATCATCATGGGTAGAGCCGGCAGTGTCGATGGAGTACGCCTTCCAGTTTTTGTAGGATGTCTTGGCAAAGGCCAAGGGGATCAAGGCCGCAATGGCAATGCTGAAGCGCATGTTGAGATACGACTAGTAGAGGTAATGGGTAAAGAATGATGAGAGGTGTGAAGGACGAGAAGTAAAGAGTGCGGTTGAGAGGGAAGAAGAGTGCCCTAAATACCTCTTCCTGTGCCTTGGCTGCTGTTCAGAGAATTGAGGAAGGAGGAGTGAAAGTGAATCACTGACACTGCAGCCTATTGGAAGTTGCAGCCTTGCTCTTGCCCCGGAATTGGCTGTGTGTTGGTCGAGAGTAAGACACCGAACAATAGGAAAGACACCCTGGTAAGATATGCGAAGAGCAAAATATGCACGATCCACTCGCGGGGACGAACCTAGCTTCCGTTGTTGGTCGTTTGATATTGTTCTCTGCAGATCATATGCATCTGGAAGCTTTATGGAATCACCAACTATTTGCAAATTGCAGAGCCTGTTTCAGAATCTTCCAATTAGAAGCGTTTGTGATTTACCGTCCAACAGAACAATGCAACGCCACCCACGCCTTAGCCGGTTCAGCTTCCCTGGTATCACCAACGCGCACGAAGCGCCTTCCTCTTTTCCCCAAGTTTTCTCTTCTGGCGCTTCGTCCGTTGCTAAATCCGTCTTGTTAGCTCATAGCCCACGTTGTTCCGCGGACCATTTCCAGCACTACCGGATATGGCGTTGATCGACCCCGAACTCTGAGGCTCGTCAAGCCTGCTCTTGGCCGTACAACCATTTCCGGGCACTTGAACGATTTGGGCTTTTCTGCCTCTTTCCAACCACTCTTGTGCGATATACCACTGTGATACAGCCATTTCTTAAACAGTATACTGTGCCTGTGTTGCTGTTCTCCGCCTTGTGTAACCAATAACTTGGCCTCCTTACTCGTCGTCAGCCTCAGTCATGAGTCGTCGTATTTCTTCATCCCGAGAGAGACGGCGTTACCCTTTCATTTCCCACGTCTACTGACATGTCAAAATTCGAAGCTGGGACCACCCTCATCGCAAAGGCTCGTCTTGTCGCCTAGCAAGCAGCATGAGCACGTGTTATGGGTGATAACAATTTCCATAGCTGCTCCAAAGAGAAATCGTGTTTTACACTGGATATTGCGTATGCAAGGTACGGCAGTTACAAACTTATAATTTAAGTAAATCTAGATTCTTGTCAGATTTTGCAGTGTTTGTTCATGCCATTTCTCATCAACTCTCCATCTGGGGTTGTCACATTCACTTGTCTTACAGCAATCTATTTACACAGATTGAACCTCCGAACTCTCGCGGAATAGGTATGTCAATTTTCACATCTTTCACTGCTCACAATCCCTAGCTAAGGCGAAGAACTGAGCCACAGGTTGAAGTGTTTCACAAATAAGTAGTGGGGGGATGAACGTAGTGGATTAATAACTTAGGGTCTGGTGATACTCGGAACACCAGATCCAAGCGTCTGAACACGAGAAGGCTGTTTTTCGCTTCCTTTTAAATTGTTCGCAGCGACTTCCGGGTAGCTTGGCAGTGACCTAGAGAATTTCGCAATGATGTCCACGCAGCAACATTCTTGGGCACCCTGATCTTGAGCTATACATATCTTCATAATAAACATTACTGAAGACACAAAACTTATCACCTATTGTCGGCTTTTTGCTGTGCAAACAAGAACGTAGAATATTACATGGCAAGTTCATGATCAATCTGGAGATTGTAGTTGGACGATTGGGATGTATGCAAGTAACAATGGTATCATTTGTATAGGGTATAGGAACTGCCAAGAATGTTAACAACAACGGTTTGCCGCTCTTCCTACAAAGGGCATTCAATGTCTGCTATTACGCTTGTTTTTCTTTAAGCGTCAAACCCAGTCACCCAATACACTAGGAATCTGGAGGACTATGATGCCACGAGATTTTGTATTCATGTCGCTGAGCGCAGCTTGTCTTCCGAGAATTGACACACGAGGGCATGATCAATGATTAGACTGCATTAATAAAGACAAACAGGACAACATCGGGACAGTTTGATCACTCATGACGTCGTGCACTGAGATCAGGCTCGAGTTGCCTGCCCAAACGTTACACAATTACAATGAACATGCGTCCTCACCGTTGTGAGTCGTGCAAGACAGATTGTGGACTAAGCAAAATGAGGTCACCACTGCAGTGAAAACCAAGTCAATTACGAACCAGGCTGCGATTGCTAAGCCAGTGAGAGAGAATTGTTTGCGATTGTCGGGTTCGGCTCAATTGATGGATGGTGAAACAGAACAAAGATGTGCTTCATTGACGTCAATGATCTGAGGTAATCATGTATCCGTAAGCGCAGATAACAAAAGGATCATCTCGGTGAAAATGTTGTGCGGACACCGATCGGTCTTTTGCAGGGCTTATCTTATCGACGGTCTTTTCTTCGGTCTACAGAATTCTATTGGATGAGTAGTAGTTAGTCAGCGGAGGTTTGCAAAAGACCGCCCTCCTTAATCTTCCGTGCCCCATCAGAGGATTCACGATTTCTTTATCTATCCGGATTTTAGCGCCATCTTTCGGTGTTTAAGCTTGTAGTTTCCGCCGTCGCGTCGCGAACGGCCTTAGCTCGAGACCCTGAACCCCTGTAAGCTTACTGGAAGAGTGCACTACACTGGGTCACTGTGGGCTGTTTGATCGCTGTTGACTTTTTTAGCTCGCTCTTCGGACATGCAAACATGACCGACACATGCAGAAATTGTCCAGGCTTGGATTGGAATCGCACCATGATGGATCTTTTTTATTTATACTGCCTGCAATCTCGGCATAATTAATTCTATCAAACTGACTAACAGTTTATCTTTTGTGGTTCTCTACTCCCCATTAAAATAAATACTTCGCTGGTCCCTGCAGTGCCATACAAGCTTATTCCCATTTAGCGTTTTTTGCACATCATCTTTTTCATCTCCAGCGATCACAATGGCCGCCAACGATATAGAAAACCAGTCTTCGTCCCCTGCCCCCACGTTACACGATGAGCCCACTGTGGATGACAATGAGCGACAAGGCATCAACTCACCAGAGATGAAAGCCAAGAGAGGACTGGTTATCAAGATCCTCACTGGAGTCATGGTAGCCATTCTCGTCATCTTCCTTGCCGACCTTTCATACCTCTTCGGTTCATCCTTCCGAACCAACGATCGAGTCTCTGCCCTTAAGATCCTTGTCGTCGATTACGATGGTGGTGCTGTTGGCGAGTCCGTCGCCAACGCTTACAAGATGTTGGAGGACAAGTCTTTCCCATCTCTCGAGTTCCACTCCGCCGATGAATACCCCGAGACTTCTGATGTCAAGAAGAGTGTCTGCAAGGCTGATTACTGGGGTGCTCTGTACATCAACAAGGGCGCATCCGACCGTCTGGCTGCTGCTTATGAAGGTGGCTCTGCTGCTGAGGACTACAAGCCTGCCGACAGCATCACCTACGTCTACAATGCTGCTAGATATCCCACTGTCGCGTCTGGTTATCTAATCCCCAACTTCCAGGCCATTCTCGGCGCTGCTCGTGGCGGTTACTACCAGACCCAAGAAGGCCGCTCTGCTCTTCGCAGTCTCAACACCAGCGACCCAGCCGCTGTCGAGGCCTACCTCAACCCCATCACCAGCACACCCGATGTCATCCGCCCTACCAACCAAGGCTCCCGAACCCTGTACAATACCATCAACATCGTCATGGCTATTCTCGGACAATTCTTCTACGTCCTCGCCATGAATGGCATCTACGACAAGTTCGGCCTTCACAAAAAGATGCGCGTTCGCGATGTCTGGGCTATGCGCTTCATCAACGGCAAGATCTTCTCCATGCTTTTCGCCGTCGTCGTCACCGGCTACATCTGGGCTTTCCGCGAGGATTGGGGCGTCAGCGGTAGTCAGTGGGCCTTAACCTGGTTGACTTTCTGGCTGTTCATGGATGTCAACTTCCAGGTTCTGGAGACTGTCATTGGCAGTTTTGTGCCAATGCCTCTTACACCTTTCTTCCTTCTTACCTGGTTCATGGTCAACGTCGCTTCTGTTGTCTATCCCTTTGAGCTTACCGCTGGCTTTTACCGTATTGGATACATCTTCCCTGCTCACTCTCTATGGATCGTTCTCATCCAAGTTTGGTCTGGATGCGGCAACTCTCTGCACATTGGTCTACCTATTTTGTTTGCTTGGTGGGTTGTTGGACATGTCACTGCTTTCTTCAGTGTCAAGAAGAGATGTTTGGATCAATCGAAGCCTCAAGCTGTTGAGGAAGGAAAGCAAGAGTAGGGGAAAAAAAAAAAAACCGATGTACTTAACGACCAATCTTGATGTATTATGATATCCCATAGAATAGGCGCGCCACTCATTGTCACGTCACTCAGATAGACTATACTTAATATGTACTTTACCACTATCCAATATTTCCATGATCGCCATGTTTGTGAGCATTGTCAACCTACTAGTTTTGCTGCTCGTCGATTCGAGACGACTCCAGCTACTTCACCTTTCGCCTACGATTGTCGTTGCCTCGACAGAATATGGTCACTGCGAGATATGTGTTCACGTGAGCAATGTTATACTTACATAGTAAAGGACTCAAGTTTGAAATTCTAGTAACTCTATAATATTGATGACTAAAACGCGAGACGAACTTTCAGTTTGTCGTCCTTAACAATCTCCTGCTCCTTCGACATCAACTCTGGCATATCCCAAGTCAAGTTTATGTATCTTCCAGCCAACCATGGTCGTCTTTCGGATGCCAAGTATACCAGGGAGTTTCCAGTGAGTTCAGGAGTATCGACGAATGCTAAAGTATCTGTTAGTCAATGGTAATAGGAAAGTCGAGCAGCGGAGAACTAACCTGGTCTCAGCGGCTCTGGAATACCCTCAATGCCACCAGACATTTCTGACGGAGCATTGCCAGGATGAACACAGTAAGACACAATGCCCTGGTCTCCATACTCGACCGCGATGAACTCGGTCAATCTCACAATCGCCAGCTTCGAGATTTGATATGCGCTAATAGTGGGTGAAATAAGATGAGCACCAACGCTAGCAATGTTAATGATGGTCTTTGTCTCAGATTTGAGAAGCAGAGGTGCAAGAGCCCGCGCAACAAGGTAAGGATCAAAGACGTTCGCTGTTAGAGTTGTCAACCAATCGGCAGGATCTGACTCGGCGATAGAAGCCAATTTCATGAATGCTGCATTGTTGATCACAACGTCCAAAGACCCGAACTTCTTATCAATCTCATTCGCCAAAGCATCAACGCTTTCTGGAACTCCGACATCGGTTTTTATGGTTAGGACCTCGGGCTCTGGGCGTCCTACTTCCTTTGCTGCAGCTTTGATGGCTTCAGCGGTGGTTGACATGTCGGATCGCGAAGCTACTACGAAGCGCGAAGCTCCAGCCTTGGCGAAAGAGACACACATGGCTCGTCCAAAGCCTCGGGATGCTCCTGTGACGAGAATGGTCTTGTCTTTGAGGTTGAAGTTCGTTGGGTCAATGGCGGGATAGGTGTCGGAATGAACCTCGGAGGTAACATCGTAGTCGCCTTTGAAGAGTTAGCTGTTGTGCGAGATAATGATGATAGAAGTACTGCTGACCTGGGCCTTCGAGAGGGTTGGGGGTTCCTTTTGGGGGAGGCATGACGGTGTATGATCGTCTTGAGGTCACTGAAACAAGCTTATAGAAATTTTAACCGTTTGATGAAAGAGTTCGAGAAGATAGGATTGCACACAAACAATAGTTCTTGAGGGCCTCCTTATATCTTCTTTCTCAAGGCAGATTTCTTGGCAGAGACGACCCAGTTTGGCTGGCCTCGCCACGGACGGAATTTCCGACCACCAAATACAACAGCCAGATGACCAATCATCTTAAACGTATGTATTTTCTATATGCAAGGTATCATTCAAGTACATAGGTATGACGTCGGGCGGAATCCCACGGACTGCTCTTTAATATGAACTATAAACCCGGACTTAATTCTAATCTGGCCAATCTTTCCTCTTTCAAAATTGCAAACAAGAACTATAAAGATAATCATTGTGTAGTCAAAGTAACACCGGCTCACGCTCAGTTGCAGTAGTAATTCCAGCAAGCAACTCTTCCCAAGTCGAATCGTCAATTCCTTCCAAATCCAACACCGCATCCGTCGCATTGCCAGAGCCGGTACTTGACAAGTATCCTCCAGAACTACCAATCTCAGGCGTCGAACACGCCGCATCAAAGGCGAAATTGAGAGGGCCTTGGTCAAGCCCTCGTGCCTGGTCATAAGCAATAAATGCCGCCCATATCATATCAGAAAAGCCAAACATGATGTCGGCCTCATCGCCAGTATTCTGCACCAGTGGTGAGAGATTCTTGAACTTGGCTCGCAGGCGCTCCGCTTCACCTTGTAAATCGGCTGCTCTTTCTATAGTACTAGCGTCGTAGAGAGAAGTGCCTGGGTACGAGAAGTTCATGCTGTTTAGAGCAAGCCCTACGTCTCTGAATATTTCAGGCCAAATCTTGCCAGCATTTGATAGACATGAAAGCGTCCTGCAGACTTTTGCGGTAGTGTAGAAAGTGATGTACCAGAGATCTTCGTCCGGGCAGTCAATCACGGCATCGTTCAATGCCTTACAGCTTCGCAGTAAGTTGAACAGAATTGAGAGTCGGGTGCTTGTAGACAAAGAAGGATTGCTCGTTGCTAACGAGTTGGCCATTCCTGAGTGGTCCCAGAAGTCATCATGCAATGAAACCTCACCTATCAATGTATCAAGCAAGTACAGTTCGACTTTGATCGCGACTATGCCCTTGTTAGTAATTATTCTGGTCAAAGGAAGACTAAGGTTCTGACTAACATTCATTCTGGATAGCTGGTGGCACAGACGATTTGAGTAACGTTGACTCATTACTTAGTGTCTGCAAAGCCATCGAACTAACAAACTCGCCCTTGATTCCTGTATTTTCTAAATCATCGTACCCAAAGGTATCACAGATTCGACGGCTTAGCTCGTTGATACGAACGAGATGGGCAATAAGAATGTCACTCGGGTACTCTTCTCGCGCAACAAGAAGCTCCCAGCTTTGCTTGATATACCCAGTATAAGGTATAGCACAGCGTGTTCGGAACTTGGTAGAAACCCTGACAATTAGCACCCACTCCTGTATCTGGTCGAGGTAACTTACCAACTGGCAGTACAGTAGGTTCCAAGAAGAGCCCGCAGCTGATCCGTAGACCGAGCTGCCTTTCGACCAGGCGCTGTCTCGTCGGGGCCAAGGTCCACTTTGCGTCTAGTGTTGTTCGGGTTCTGGTCAAGACCCAGGTTGTGGACTAGTGATACACATAGCTGTGCAAGTTGGACAATCTGTTGCTTCTCGTAGCTGAAGAAATATTGATACCAAGCGATATAAACCAGGACTCCTTGGAGTAGTTCCAGACTGCTCTCAGATTCCATCAGTACTCTCTGATGGGCTTGCATCTTGACTTCCTCGCCGATCTGTCGCTGAATTGTGCAGTTGTCAACTTTCATGGTTGCCATGATGCACATGAACAGAAAGGGCTTAGAGGTTCTCAAAGATTCGACTGTAGTATCAGCTGAGATCGGGACGAAGGGAAAGTGAGGAACAGCTTTGGTTCGATAGTTGTCCAGAAGACTCGTGGCCTCGTCCAGAGTCAGTAACCCATGGTCAATCACATCTAACGCCTGACGTGGAGCGAAGCTGCGAGGCAGCGAGAACCCAGGTATCTGGTCCGTCCCAAGCAGATCTATGCCAATGTCGGCAGAGGAAAGTTGTGTAATGAACCCGCTCAATGGAGTCCCTCTGGCTCTCTCAGTGAGCATGGACAAGACTCTGTTCAGCCGCTGTTCCAACACCCTCGTACGACTAGTAACCAGGTTAGTCTCTTGGGCTATCCACTTCAGACTGGTATAGGACATACGAAGCACTTGAAGGGCTCTTTCGCTTCTCAACAACATTTAGATACGTGCACCGCTTGCCAAGGCGATTGCAACGCTGACACTCGTCAGCTGAGAGGGGAAGGCATTTCGACTTGACTGACGTGCAATTGACACACGCTCTTCGTCTCACACCAACAATCTTGGATGAACTATCGGTCGGCATTTCGTATACTCGTATAGAGAATGTCACTACGAAAGAATCGTGAGAGTCTAGTTGCGAAAATCCCCCATTAGCAAGCAAATCCCTTTCACGGACTGCCGGAGTATACGGAGCTTCCGTCGGATCGTTTGACAAACAGGGATGTGCAGGATGACGTTTGTCGTATTATTTGCAGCTTATGAATCAGGGTCAGTGCTTGAAGACTGAATGCTGACAGGTTCCGGAGTTAAGACGGCTTGCAGAGTGACGTCTGTCAGCATTGAAAGGCCAATAAGCATACTTTTGCCTAACCAGAAACAGTGCTTTTGCTGCGACGAAGGATTTAAAAGGTGGCAAATTGGTTCTAACTCACACGATAGCCACTGAAGCCGAACCGTTACTACATCGAAACTGGTTTGTCTTCATTTAATTTTCGAAGTAGGCTCAAGCCAGAGTCATTACCACAGCAATCACATAGTGTTCCAAGCACTTATAGTATAATTCTTGAGCCTCTTCAATACTCAATCTCGGTCATTTTAGGTTATGTATCCTAGAAGGCCAAGGCAGAGTCTGTGTTGATCAGCTCGTCAAACACGACCATCTCTTCAAATTTATCCGCCATGGAATGCACCTGTGCCTCACTAGCCCTATTAGATCCAGGATCAAAGAGGAAACTTGTAAAAGCTTCTGCAGCCGCTATGTGATGCTCCCCGCTCTTCTCAATACCCTGCAGGAGTCTCTGCGCTTCATGTGCTGAAATGGCACTCTTTTCCATAGCCATAGACAAGAATGCTTTGGCTACATCGCGAAAGATTGGGTAACAGATATAAAGATCCTGCCAGCACCTCAAACAGAGATAGAAGTAATGCTGCCAGGAAGGATCTTTGATGTCCTCGAGCAAAGCCAAGCTAAGTGTGAAAAGGCCGGTGTTGAAAAATGATGTAAAGTCAGCTTCGGTATATCTTGCGCGGTAGTTGAATACCAGGTCTTTTAGTTGGTTTACCGACGCGGTATACACTGCTTTGGGATGACTGTCCACCGAAGTTAGGGAAACAAATCGCACCGATCGGGGGACCGTGATGAAAGGACGTAGTATGATGGTTGCTACAACATGGAACATGATACTATCTTGAGGTCAGAGGCGGCTGGCAGACCAAGGAATCGGTAACTCACTGTAATATCATGACATCAGATTTACAGCCTTCGGTACGCTCCATGTCGTTTTGAAGAGTACTAGACCAGACCAGGAGCTTCTGGTACTTGGCTTCAACAAAGGCCAATGGTACACGCTCTGAGATTGGTGTGCTGTTGGAGTATGTGTATACGCCCAGGACCTCTTGAGCGATTGTCCAAAGCCGACAAAGATTAGAAAATGTAGTCCTTATTCGCGGCAGTGGTGACGGATGGGTCCCACGCTCTCCCGGAAGAGGGAATCTTGGAGGGAATCGTATCGGCTTGAGCCGATAGAAAATAACATGTATCCTAGAGTCGAGCAAAACAATCAGGACAGCTCCGGCATACGCTTAAGATCACATACGTTAGCATGCCGTATATCCCCCAGGCAATTTGTGAGGTTGCCCTCACCCATTCTGATGAGTCTAGGCAAAGCTTGTTCGAGCTAAGATCATCTGCAGAATCACCGCAAAGGCCCAGACCATCAGCTTCTCGGCGTAGTGAAGCAGCCAGTTCTTGACCAAGCACATCCTTTCCCTCATTAAGACAGGCGGCGCTAAAGATGCCAATGGCCGCCAGAGAAGTGAGCGACATCTTCCCAGATCGCTCTCCTTGCCAGAGCATTTCGGCTTCACTGAAAGCGGCGAGACGTATTTCGTTCGTTTGAGGTTTGATGGCTGTGTAACTTTGCTACTGCCTTTAGCATACATGTTGTAAAACAGCGGTTTAATGGAATACTCACACATGCGAAACATAATATCGCGCTGACAAGAAAGGACGAGCAGAACCTTTGACGACACTCAACAATGTCCTGAAGAAATAGATCAGCGTCGAAGAGTCCCAAAATATTGTGGTCGGTTTCAATATAGAAGGAGATCAGAGATGCGGCCATTTCATCTGACACGGGTATCTTAGTCCAATAACTAATCTGGAGGCTCTGGAGACGGCTCTCGCAAGACTCATTAGATGCTGAGGGAGTAGCAGTTTGGCTTGAATCTTGTGATGTGGAGGGTAGAAGACCTGGGACTCTGCTAAGAGCGGGAGCAGCATTACTACCGCTGTCCTTCCAGAGCAACCCTCTCAATGCCTTTAAGTCTGGTGGCGGTAATCTTGGATATGCTGCGCTGAACTGTGCAGTAAGCTCAAACTCTGTAGCAGACCCTGTCGGCGGAGCTACAGCCCGAGCCACACGGAGATCTGAAGGCCGCGCTATGAGACTACTGCTTTGCTGTATTAAGGAAATAACAGTAGGTAAATCTGAATCACTTCGAAGTTGCTGGAGCATCTGTGTTGCTTTATCCAGAGGTAAAGACCGGAGGAGATTAAGAACTTCGGACTGAACCTGCTGATTCTTTTCACTATCTCTAAGACGATTGAAAATCTCTTCTTCTTCTGGATAATTAGAGCTCCGGAAATGTCTGTATTCACATTGAACCTCAGCTCTTTCGCAGTGTTTGCAGTTCGGCTTGACGCCATTGCACTGCGCTAACGATTAGACAAGGGCAGGCAAGCACGTTGTGAAGGGTGCACTAACACTAATCTTTTTGGTGCGGCAGCGATTGCAGGCGATATGTTGCACGGACCGTCGTCTTTTCTTGCTATCGGTCTCTTGTGCATAGACATTGATACTGGATGTATTGCTTGGTGGTTGCCCCGGATGGGGGAGAATAGGTTTGTATTTTGAGTCCATCTCACAATGGCAGTATTGGTTATTGTTAGGGGAGATTTTGTTTATTGTGACTTGAAGGGAGGAGAGAAATGCCAGATACGTCATATGCATCCTTATGTCAGCGGTCGAAACCCCAATCATTGTCAACGGAGTCTGCTCCTATTTGCTGGCGGACGAGAACCGAGGATGGGACGTCGCTCCGTGATTTCTGATTGGCAGGCGAATGTTCAGAGTCACGATGCTGTCTCGAGTGACGATCAAATGACGGGTTGGTCTATTATACATTGATATTATAGCAAAATTAATCATGCAATAGGCACGTTATTTCTCGTACCAACCACTACCCACAGCCTTGGTCTTAGCAGGACCAACATACTTCTTCTCATAAGCAGCAAACTTCTTGCTTGCAGAAGAGCCCTTTGCATCAGGGAAATCCACCTTACAACCCAAAGCCTTATATCCAGGCACCAATGTCTCAGAAAGTCCATTGAGGACGGATTGGAGAAGCTTGACAGAGTTGAACAGCTCAGCAGGGAAGTTGGCATAGATGGCGTTGTATATGAAACAGCTCAAACCCTGGGGATCCTTGGGGAGATCAAGTGGGCCAACTACCCAGCTTCCATCGGCACCAGATCCTCCCAACGCTGGCAGAGCATAGAGGTAGACGTCAAGAATCCCTCCAACGGCCTCGACGATGGTCATGGGTGTAGCACGACGATACCAGCCTTGCTCAGGGATACGTTCGGGAACGTGAGTATAGTCAAGATCTTTGTTCTTCCACGCATCCTTCTTAGTCGAGGCAGGTTTAGCGCCATAAAATGAAGTGATGGAAGCTTCGTTGGCGATGCCTCCAGCACCAATAGTACCATTGGAGAAGAAGCCGGGCACAAAGTAATATGCGCCCATCACCACAAAGGCACTCGGGGCATTGAAGTAGAACTGCTTGTTGGCGGCCTTGGAGTCTCTGTATCTGTTCTTGAAGTGTTCTTTGACCGCATCGACGTTGTAGGTACCGTCACCCTTGGCAAGAGCCTGCTGATGAAGCTGCTTGAAGAGCTTTGGCTGGAACGAGATGTTGTCGCCGTTGAGATAGAAGTCCTCTCGGGTGGCAGATGCGTCACCTTCGTTGAACTTGCCTGGGTTACTGTTAGTGGTTGTTGCTTTTGTGTATGGAACAGACACTTACCATGGCCAGCAATGCCAGATGGCTTGCCAAAGATCTTGTTCAAAGCGCCGTTGAGAAGACCAACACGATCATCAGGTCCACCGATGCTCATCTTCTGAGAAAGAATATCGCCACCATCAACATCACCGCCGACGGCGAGAAGAGCAGACAGATCAGCGCCCATGTTAAAGACCTTCGCCGTTCCAGCTTGGATTTGACCAATTGTGGCGATGCCGTTTCGCGGAATATCTGCCGTTTGTTAGAGCTGTTCCCCAAGGTTATATGCTTGTTACTTACACCCATGGTTAGCCAACGTGTTGAGGCCAGGGCAAGGACCTCTCTGATCAGTCTTTCCAGGGGCTTTGAAAGGATGAGACTTCTCGGGGAACTTCTGCAAACCCTTGACAGCCTTGTTGGTGGGAATAAGTCCAACAACATTGTCTAGCACCGCCTCGACAGTGCCACCAAGTAGAGACACAACGCCACCGACCAGTCCAGTCTTGAGTTGTCGGGTCTCATGTCGTTTTTCTTGTTGACCTTGACCAGCTTGGTGTTCTCTCAGCCGACGGTCGATCTCGGCACGCGCCTCGGGGTGGTTCATAAGAGCATCCATTCCCTCGGGTGCTAGCCAGGGGAATGATAAGGCTGAGGGTGCGCAAAGCGCTGCGGCGAAGAGGGAGAAACGCATGGTGGCAATGAGATGGGAAAGCTTATTCTAGAACCCGTACTCTTCTCAATGCTGATCTAACTGCTAGAACAGACTTTTGGCGGTCATTATATAGGCATCTCAGTATGATTACGGTACCCATTATTCTCCATTATCTCAACCCTACCACACAATTGTCATGATGGCATCTGACGTAGTGACACAAACCGTTTCAAGTTGTTGGGAATCGTACTCCATACAATATAATCCAGATCAATGTCTTCGATCAGTCGTGTTACTTACTATTGGCTGGAAGAAAGGGCAAACTATCGATTTTACTAAAACATTTTCGGTAATTCATCCGTCAACTTCAAGCAAGCGATGGGGCTATCTCCCGATATAGCTATGCAACGGCTGATCAACTGCCCAGGATTAGAAAGCACAGGTGTCAATTGGATAATACTTCGATGGAGAATTGACCGAGATCTTTTGTTTCGACCCAGAAGCAGGGGGCGCGCCTTGGTTTATTTGGGTCCAGCTGAGAAACAAGCCTGGGGAATGGAGAAGGATTTGGTGATCTGTATGTAACCCTCGCCAGCCTCACAAAGCTGAAGTTTGAACTGGGGCACAGTGGATACGAAGAGGACATGATACCAAGGCCTTGGAACGATCAGGACGCGTAGCTAGAGATGAATGCAGTGTTTAAGCTTACCTTGAAGCATTCTTAGGTTGCTCAGCACTTTCACGCTTGCCTATGAAAGCGTCACGGATCTCATCAGTCTCTATCTCTTGCATTAATAAAGTGAAAGGTTGTAACATCCATCTCCTTTCTACACGGCAATTATCATCCGAACTTACGAACTCCTGGCTTCAGATATTGGGATACCCGTTTGTGTGCCCCATGAGACAGTGCCTTAGCGCCTCAAATTTTGCTTTTTGTCAGGAACCGAGGTCTAAAAGGAGTGGTGACACGTCTTGACGTACAAATGCGATCATTGTGACCAGCTCGGGTCCGGCTCAGATTGTTCTTTGGGCCGAGGAGACAACGACTCAATTGTCGGAAGATGGATAGATGGCTGATAATTTACTTGCTTGATTATTGCATATCCATTTACAGACAGTGTCTTTGCGAGCTGAACTTTATATAGAATTACTTACGCCAATTGACGCCGTTTGCAGTTGAAGTGGTGGAGAATTAGCAGTTAGCTTGAACGAAGCGAAGTTAGACAGTGCTTGTCAGGCTTGTCTTCTGTCACTGGACGCTTGGCACCGGGTTTATCATGAGGATAAGCTTCGGAGCGGCTCCACTGTGAAACGATCGTCATCGAGTAAATCGAGATTCGATGATCTGGTTTAGGGTAAGGAAACGTTTCGTCACGATCAGCCGCGCAACATCGAAGTCGCGTCGCTATTTGAGCAGTTTTTGTGCTAAGTCCACGTGTTGGAGAAGGGAATCAAGCATAGATCATTATCTGCAACGATATTCTCTTTTTGGGGGATTGCAAGTGCTGAGGTTGTGATAGGCAGTGACCTGATTTCGCTGTCCTTTAGAGTAAGTAAGAATTTATTTGTGCTGCGGTGAACACTTCCCTGCACAAGATAGAAGGGCTTCAACACGAAAGCCCAGAAGATCGAACAACACTGATTGAGGGTATGAAAAAAAGCGGAAATAGAAAAGAAGGGTTACTATACGTGAAAAAAATGCAAAAAAAGAGTAATGCTTCAATAGCAGCTACTGGTTTCGATCCAGTGACCTCCGGGTTATGAGCCCGGCTGAGAGGGGTTAGTGCCTGATGAGATCTCGAATTTTGAGATAAACATACCGCGCTTCCACTGCGCCAAGCTGCTTTCGCTTGAGCTTATGTAATTGTTCTGATTCATTTTGACAATATGTACCCTATTGTGCTGGGCTGTGCTCAGTTGAACTGACAAAAGTATGGCCAACACTGCCTTGTCTTCGACGTCACACCACCAACAGCCAAGAAGAGATATGTTCAATTGGTGCTTTTTCTTTCATGGAACACGAACAAGGCCTTGGCCCAAAAGCAATTCTTGTCTTTATTCTTACGCCATCTATCCAATGAACCAGCCCATTACACGGCATGCCCGGTGGTTCAATTTGGTGATAGAATATAATTGCAATCAATTTTCTATTCCTTGTCGTGAATGCACTTGCGACAAAGTCAGAATCGCGCTAGCAGAGCATCTTGGACAAAACGTCTTGGCCGATCAGATCTATGACAGATCAACGGACTCGTCAATCCGCGGAAGCCGTTTAAGCCCGTGCTTCCGCGTCTTGCCTCTTTTTGCAGTTTATGAGGAGCTTTGAGCATCTGGAGAAAATAAGGTGTGCAACGTTTGTCATTGTTTCGGGACCTTCGGGGAAATGCGCTTCTCTGATTGGAGATGTCGTCCAGCTGAGTGCCATGATCCATGTTACCCAAGCCCAGCCTTTGTTCACAGTTGGCTGACGACCATGAATTTCCAAGGACAAGCAAGCCTCCGTCTCAGCACCCCCGCAGATCTAGCGCTTATATCAGACCACCACGTCACGTCAAATGATCTCCCAGCCAAGGGATGGCAGTCAACCGGCACTTTAATATTCCCCGAGCCCTACAGAGTTAGTGCCTCTATCGATTAAATACCTTGCAGGACCGCTTTCTTTGCTTCGCACCGTTATTCGGTGCCTCATTTTGCCATCTACCATGCGTCGTAACCATAATTCCCATCTATCTGTTTACTACATTTTATTGTTTACTGCCTAGCCATCATGTCTAACTCCAAGATAATGCGACGCTTCCGGACTTCGTCCGTGGGGAGAAACCTGTTTGGCATTTGGCAAGCTCTATTCGCACTCATCGTCTTCTTGATCTTCGTCTCGACATGGCTCGTACAGGGAGGGACTATCGATATGCCCGACTGGACGAAAGATCTTCGAAAGTATGATGGCGACGAGTGGGATCGATACGCGGCCATATTAATCGTAGCTACCTCCGTCTTCTTCACACTCACAATTGTCACTGGCGTGGCTCTTCTTCGATCAGAGCAGCGAGGTTAGATTTGATCAGCAAACGCAAAACAAACGTCAAACCTTTTTGATTGGGTTTTGACCAACGACGTGGCCTCTTCAATGGAGAAGGTCAAGGGAGGCGTTATGGCATGGCAACAAAATTAGCAACAACCTTGGAATGCGGATGCTACAACAACCACCGAGAATCGCAAATGCGACCGTCGCTTTGTCTCATCCCATTATCCCCGCCGTTCTCAAGGGGACCCTACCCGGTCGAGCCGCTTATATATGCTGGAAAAGGCGTTTTCCCCTCTGAGAATGCCACGCGATGGCGCATGGTGTTTCCAAGCACTCCTGAGGGTAGAATCCGTATGCGGTTCACTTCCTAGTCAGCACAGTCAGACGAGAGTATACTTGGAAGCACATCGTGACCTGGCAAACTCAAAATTCCGCGGGACAAGGCAGAGGGCCTGAGATAAGGACGAGTTATGTTAGGGTTACGTCTGCGAGCCGCATCGTCTACGGCCGTAGGGTTAAGTTGGATTGCCGTTGGAGCTTACTTGGTGGTGTCATCTAAGCACAGTTGGCGACACCTTCGAGAGAGTTTCGTTAATGACTTTATGATGTTTAAACAAAGATACCATGTATGACTAATGTATATAGCTTCTCGGATACATATTAACGGTGGATTATAGATTGATATCTTGATATTATGGTGATACAAATCTTATCTTTTGCGTCCTTTCTTTCACTCCACCCCAGCTTCTAAGACAGCAAAAGTGCCAGCCTCAGAGTCGAGTTCCGCCAACGCATCGTAAGGCAATGTAACCATTGGAACAGTATGTCCGATGTCCACGTTGAACAGGATGGGGAAGCTCTTGGACGCAAGGCGTCCCTCACAGAAAAGACCCTTGATGATACCAGCATATGTCTCCCTATCCTCATCTGAATCGTATCCATACGGTCGTCCCACAACCAGACCTGCGGCGTCCTCAAAGACACCTTGGGCTATCAAGTCCGCAAACGCCGCCTGAACACGATGAGGTGGGTTCCCGCCCGAAGCATCCTCGTTTGTAGCCGTCTCGAGAAAGACGATTCGGCCGCGCCAGTCAGGGACTATCGCTTGAATACCACTTAAACGTGCCACGACGGTGAGACAACCTCCAAACAATCGGCCCTGGGCTTTACCAGGTCTCAACCACTGCCACTCGCTTGTACTGATAACATTTGGTGGTTCTGTCGATGTCGCATCTGTAAAGAAAGGTGCTCCTCTTGGGGCATAGTATCTCGACCGTGGGATTTGACCCAATGGTTCAGGAGACGCGACAGCGTGCATCAGATTATCCACGCAGAACGCCAGGGGCGTATCTTTGTCGTTTATATCGTTGGGCTCACCGATTTCGGGAACAGCACCCGGGCCGTAGAAAGTGCGCAGACCTGTCATGGCATACAAGAACCAATGCAAGCCCGTGATGTCCGAATATCCCACCACGACTTTAGGATTGGCGCGAATCGTCTCATGCAGATCTCTGTCCGCGATAAGAGCAGGTAGAAGTTCTGTAAAAGTTGTGCCGCCGATGGTGGTGATGATGCCTGAGATGCTGGGGTCTGAGAACGCTGCCCGGATCTCGGAGAGACGGTTCTCGATGCAGGATTGGATTCCTGTATCTTCGTTGAAGAAAGTCTGAACCTGGAAGCCTTTGTTTGTGAGGACTTCCGTCGCTCGGTCTATGACTTTCGGGAGGGTGCTGTTGATGCGCTCTGATGGTGAGATGAAGGCGATCTTGTCACCTGGCACCAAGTGCTTTGCTCGGGTGGGTGATGGCATGTTGAGTGACGCGATGTTATTTGGACGATGGTATTTCTTCAAAGCGTGCCTTCGGCCCAATTAATCCCTAGTTATGACCTTGGTAGTAAGGATTTCAAGTGTTGAAAAAAGTGAGCAGTGAAGATGATGTAAGATCAGGAGGGGCTGGCGATGAGCGGATTTAAATATCTCCACCGATCCCAATTGAACAACGTTATGTGACAAATAAAGGATTCATGTAATGTTTGGCACGAGATAACTCACTAGCCCTTCGTATCCAACATTATCCAGATTTAATATTCGGTAAACCAATGGGATATAATTAAATATAGATTTGTAAGCCTGATGAGGCTATCGCGCCCTTCGGATGTCCGAAAGTGCGGGTCGCTCTACCAGATACCATGGATGTAAAGCGCTTTTCATCCTTGCTATCTGCAATAAAAAAGACCGAATAGAATTCCTTTTTTTTCACGCCTGAGTGTCGTAAATCATGCAATATCTTCGCCCATTATTTGTGTATCGACAATCGGAAATAGCGACATCGTCGTATCAAAAGAGTCGAACCAGAGCATATTCGGAGAGATGCCCAGGAAAGCATCAGTTGCCCCCTCAACATCAAAGTCCACCTGCCCTCCTTCCATAGTGAATCCCTGTTGCTCATCTGTCATCTCTTGGTTCATCGCCTGCCCAGGTTTAGGCGTCTGTGGTTGCGTTTGAAGCCCTTCGGTTGACGATATTCGGAAGTTGACCTCGCCCAGTTGAGAATTTCTCAATGGCGACTTTCCAATGGTATGGATACTGCCGAAAAGACCGTTGACAAGATGACCTTGGCGTTCCATGCGAAGTCTAGCCCGGTTGTCCATGTAAATATCGCATGCTCCCTGGAGATGGTCTAGGATCATTAGATGACGTTTTGAGACAGCGTCGTAGCGGGCGAGACGCTCAAGAACACCTCTTGCTGCATGGAGACTCTTTTCAAGCGGGAAGGAGTTGTCGAAGTCGCCGAATATGGCTGCTCCTAACACTAACCCAGACACAAATGCTGAATTTCCTACTATTGGTAATCGCTTCGGTATGGTGCCTGTTTTGAAGAGGGTTTGCAGCAGGTCGACTGTTCGCACGGCTGATTCCAGACAAGAATGCACAAGGACCTGATTTGATGAGGATGCGCGCTTGGTAGTCTTGTTAGAGGACTGCTCTGTTTCTTCAACATGTTGGGAAACCGCCTTGTGCAGAAATGGGAGTGACAGTAACATGACAGTCCAATGTCCAGTCAGCTTCAGATGCATGATACCGATATTAGGTTGTTGACTTCCATCTGTGTCACTAATCAAGTCTTCCGACTCGATACCGTCCACAGCCAACCCTTCACTACATTGCAAAGTCCATCTTCGCATATGCTTACTGATACGATCCAATATCTCGGGGGATATCATTCTTTTGGCGTATACATCGGTAAGGATAGACTCAAAGATCATCGATAAGTCGTTACAAGCAGAGTAATTCTGCGAACTTGTCGTATCGCGCAGCTCAGATGTTGATGGAGGCCGACCAAGAGATGCGCTCATAAACAAGTCGAGAATTCGTATGCCTTTCCAGAGCTGTTCCCTTGCGCGACCCTCTGTCTGAGAGAATAGAGAGGATATATCATGGCGGTGTAGTCCAATTGCATACGCGGCTCGCACGCCCATTCCAAGGTACATGAAGGCTGCGTTGCGACGTGATGCACCTAACAGATACATCGCGATAAGAACCAAGGTTTGAATCGTGATGATACCTGGCTCTTCTACCAAAGCGTCGACTGTCAGGTACCGAGCATAGTTGAAGAAGGTCTCGGCCAGATCATCTTTATCTTCTGGTCCTGTCTGCGCGCCGATGGCAAAGACAAGATAGTAGACAGAACTGGCTGGGTCGGCAATATCTTGTCCATTTTCTATCCATTTGCGAATCCCTTGATCAAGTTCCTTCTGGTCGAATAATAGCAGCACGCAATTTGTTGATTGCATGTACCACTTCAGCAGATAGTTGACATCCTGTTCGCTCTGCTGTGGTGGTGGGTTTTGAGCACTGGACAAAATCCATCCTCGCCGTGTTTCAGGTGATGACTCGACGATGCCATGTCTCAATGGATCGTCAACAAGCGCACAATCTCCTATGCTCCGCCTTACAATCCTCCTTATGTTTTGCAGGAACGACAGCGTCGCAGAATCTCCAATGAACATGTACTCTCCTCTGGTATCCTGCACAAGCCGCGACATCCGGGGAAGACGCTCAGGTTGCGTATCAGAGAGCAATTGGGATGCTCCATGATCAACAAAAGTATCCTCCACCGAAGTCAATCCCGATCTGGAACCAACAGTTATACTTCCCGCCGGGGTAGGCTGTTCCGTGATACTCCCCAGCCTTTCAGGATCGGGACTCGGGAGCGAAGAAGCAAGAATGCGTTGTGCCCCAGGAACCGAACCCGACGACTCGCGACAGTCATGACCAAGACCACGCTTGATGCAGCGTGCACAGGGACGACGACCATCGCATCTTTGCTTGCGACGTTTGCAGCTTTCGCAAGCCTCGGCGCAACGTCTTCTTTCAGAGTCTCGGACCCTCCTGGTAGGCATTGGGAATCTGATCTGATCTGGTCTGGTCGTGTGAGGGTTGAATGAAGCCGCGGGCCGCCAACTGTCGGATATGGCCTGGTCTTTATTGGTTCATTAGGTGACCGATGGGGAGGATGGGGTACTGGAATTAGGTGTCATGTCCGCTGACGTAAATTGGTCTAGACCCTCTAAATTCCTAGTACCGGAGGGTAAGTCCGGTAGCCGACGGTGTTGCTGGAGGGGATTTTAGTGCAGATTGCGCTATTGATTTTACCGAGTCAGGTTCAATACCTCAAGCTGAATACCTTGATTATTGTCTGTATGTCAGAATACCACGAAGTGAATAGCTGAGAACTGAGCAGTAGTCTTTAAATATTTATTGGCAATCTGTTCAAAGTTTGGTTGATATCTAAGATAATTTGGAAACGAATTGCTCAATGCCGACCGCGATCGCATCTGCAGCCTCTATGCAGTGCCAATGTCCTACTCCAGGCAAAACGTGCATCGTCTTTGCAGACGCATCACAGCCCCAGCTAAGATTGAACGTGAGCTTCCCTCTTCTAATCAATAGAGTAGAGATAGGAATAAGGACTTACTCGTCAAAGATCTTCTGCGCGTCAGCCACGGGACTCGTCTTGTCCTCTTCTCCAGCCAAAACGAGCACCGGGGAGCTGATAGTCGAGTATGAAGGTACCTCTGCCTTCGCAATGGCTCCACATAAAGCATTATATCCTTCAGGCTTCTGTGATAGCAAGAGTGTCCTAATGAATGCCTTCTGCAAAAGAGTTGCCTTGGAGCCTGTGGCGGCGAAAGGAATAGTTTGGGCCATTGGTTCCATTCCATCTATAGCATCGCGTCAGCCAAAAATCGCGATCTGAGAGTGAGAAGAGACTGACCTTTCTTAACTGTCTCTATCCGAGCATTAAAGATATCAGCCAATGCGGCCCTGGGTAGCACAGGACCGAGGAGGACTGCTCCCTGTAAACGGCATTTGGACGCCAACATGGGCACAACGATGCCGCCCATCGAATGTCCAACAGCGACAATGTTATCTGACGGGATTTCAAGGCCTTGTAGTAAGCCTAGAATATCCTCCACGATAGTTTCGAAGGTAGGAGCCTCAACTCCAGATACCAGTTGAGACTGGGCACTTCCTAGGATAGTTTAGCAACCGACGACAGGCACCTAGCATGGAAGCTCTTACCATATACATCTAGTGCAATTGAAGTATATCCTGATTCTGAAAGCTGGTGCATGACAGGTATATAGAATGTATGGGACGAGCCCAGCCCATGGATGAATACCAACACGGGGTTAGGACCTTTGGGCTGTTCCTTGCCATCTACGCGAACGTAGAACAGCTTCTTGCCTCTGACCTCAAGGAATGGCATGGTGTTTCGATATAGGCGACAAAGTGTTTGAAAATGAGGTGACTGTGCATCAACCTGTCGATATAGACTTGTTGAGTATGCTATCTCACAGCTGAAATGCCTCAGAATGCATTAGCGCGGCAATTGTCAAAGCCAGTTTTGGTGTCGGAAGTCGGGCGAGATAGCTTCGGCAATGGGGTCAACCGACCTCCACAAAAGCACGCTGCTACGAAATATTGGGTCTTGGTGACGGTGACATGATCATTGAGTAGTGTCGATTGCACGGCACGAGGCTTGGAAAATATAGTGGATATCTTTTAATCCGATTTGCCGTCGGTTTCCGCATAGTTCTCATTCCAAACCGAATCGTGTATGGCCGTATAAAGGCTTCGTCTTCACAAGCACCTCGCATCACCGCTTAAGTGGATGTTTCCGCCTGACTAATCACAACTGAACACCGTCACCATGGGTAGCATTAACAAGAACGAATATTCCTCAGTGGAGGAGAGTAAGCGCATATTTGACTATCTATGCGATCAATTCGATGAGACAGCTCTGCCAGCTGGTGTCAAGCAGCGTCGAGACAGTATCAAGTTCACATCAAGCCGTGATGCACCATATTTCCCCATCCCTTTCAAGGAGACAGAAACAACCGCGGCGCTGAAGGCAGTCGAAGGTGCTGTGGCGTGTCTGTTAACTGATTCAGTGGCTGGGGAATCTCAAACTAGAAAGATCAATGTCGACCTGGAGAGGACGACAGCTTTTCTCTGTCAAGCATACATGGCCAAGGTTGGCGGTCTTGGAAAGCTTGACCCTGGCGTGAAAGCAAAGCTCAAAGGTCAGTATCAGTGAGAATGTCAGTATTCATTGAAAGACACTAACAATGTCCAGACACCGATCTGCTGCAAGCGCAATCCAACCCATATCGTCGCATGTCGGCGAATCTTTATGAAACCAAGGACCCCGGAGAATACTATCACATCCATGGATCGCTCGAGGCTTCTACGACACTCAAGATGATAGGTCTCGAGCCTTTCAGACCTGACTTGCAGACTCATGAGAGCATAGTGGAAGCCATTGAGCCTGCAGTGCAAAAGTTCAGCGTGCAAGAGTTGGAGAGCATGAATGCCGCTAATCGACAGGCTGGAGTACCTGCTTTGAAGCATGAGGACTTTATTCAAACCGAGCATGTAAGTACTGGACATGTCTCGCTTATACGAACTGGACTGACAGACTATGAAGGGTAAAACCAACATGGCCCTTCCACCATGGTCGGTAGAAAACCTCGAGTCAGAGACACCAAAATGCCCTTTGACTCCCAGCCCAGAGCAACCCACAAGGATTCTCTCGGGTCTCAAGGTTCTCGAACTTTGTCGCATCATCGCTGGGCCTATCATCACCCGTATCCTAGGCGAGTATGGTGCCGACGTTCTGAAAATCACAAGCCCCAATCTTAGCGACGTGCCTTTCTTCCAGGTTGATGGAAATATGGGAAAGCATGCTGCAGAACTAAACTTGAAGTCGGAGGATGGGAGAGCCGAGTTTGAGCGTCTCCTTGCTGAAGCAGATGTTGTCGTCGATGGGTACCGACCCGGGGCTTTGGAGAAGCTTGGGTACGGCGCCACTGCACTTACAAAGCTTGCAAAGGAGCGCGGTAAGGGCTTTGTATATGTGAATGAGAACTGCTTCGGATATCAAGGAGAGTGGGCTGGTCGTCCTGGATGGCAGCAAATTGCAGACTGTGTAAGTCTTCTAGGAGTGGTTTGGCATACACAAGCTAACAATGGCATAGGTCACTGGCATCGCTTGGGAACAAGGTCGCTTCATGGGTATCTCAGAGCCCATGGTCCCTCCTTTCCCCATATCAGACTACGGAACAGGCTGTATCGGCGCCATCACAGCATTGGTAGGACTCTACCACCGAGCTACCAAGGGTGGATCATGGCACGGAAAGGCTTCACTTCTTCACTACGATCTTCTACTCTTCAAAGTTGGCCAATATTCCGAAGAAGTCAAGGAGAAATTGAGACAGGATATTGGTCCTGACTTCCTCGCCTTGCGACATGCGCATAGCGTCGATCAGATCTCTGGAACAGCGCTACTCAGAATGAGGGAGATATACCCTGAGCTCTTCTCGAGCGACAAGTATGTCGAGAAGTGGTACTCTAATGCCTACAAAGCTGAGGTGGAAGCCGTGCCACCCGTTGTGGACATTGAGGGTGTTCGGGTTGGGTTTAAGAGGGCGAGTCGCCCGAATGGTGCGGATAAGCCGACGTGGGATTTTGGTGATGAGCCAGACCACAAGCTGTCAGAGTAAATTTCTATCGCCAAATATCTAGTAACTAGTTCATGAATAAACAACTTCGATCATAACTATCCTTCCTTCTAGATTATCGCGACATGCCAGACTTCTATGGTGACCGGTTGATCATAATTCTTCATCATGAAACTCACGTCTGTTACAGCGGTCTAACTTGGGGCGGCCACAGCTTCCATTCCTAGCGGCTACAGAAGGGTTAGCCCACTATTCATCGGCGTCGGCATCAGGGCGGGTTCATTCGCCTCACCTTTGTACATCCGATCGGCGTGTCCCGGCATCCGAAAGAATGTGGCACCAAGACCAACTCAATTGTTGCCGAGACTCGTAAATGCAATCATCATGTTTCTGGTTGGTTCACAAGTTCAACCCCGCAGATGCAGCCGAAAGTCCCTTAGCCGCACCTTGTTCTCTCTATATCCGAATCGAACCACGAGTTGGTGCATTGCGGGGTCAAGACACCATCTCTGTATTGGATCCAATTCATAAGCCCAATCTCGAAATTCTTTATTAGAAGGTCGACCAGCAAAGTCATCTTCTTTCACAATCATCTATATACCCTTCTTTTTCCATATATTTATTGTCCGAATTGTCTTGAGAGTACCAACATCACACCTCCCACTTATACCCAACACATAGCAATAATGTCACCATCCGCAGAGGCAACTGGCGGAAACGCCAATGGCGTCGCTAAGGAGGAGGGCCTCGGTCAGGCCTTCACCAAGCAAGTCATTGACTCGTTCGGCCCCAAGACTGATCCCCGAATGAGAGAGGTCATGTCCTCATTCGTTCAACACATGCACGACTTTGCGCGCGAGACGCAACTTACTTGCGATGAGTGGATGTCGGCTGTTCAGATGATTAACTGGGCCGGTCAAATGAGTACCGAGAAGCGAAATGAGGGACAATTGATGTGCGATGTCATCGGTCTTGAGAGGTATGTCACTTACTATCCCTGCTATATGTGGCTTTCCTAACATTTGTTCAGTCTTGTCGACGACATCACACACCGTCAAGCAGCTAAGAATGGTTTCTCTGGAACCGAAACTGCCATTCTGGGACCTTTCTGGCGCCACGATACACCCACTCGTGAGAATGGCACTACTATTTCCTTCGATACTCCCAGCGATGGCAAGGTTGCCTACCTGTATGGTACCGTGACATCGGCAGCAACGGGCAAGCCTATCCCCAACGCCTCTGTTGAGGTTTGGCAAGCATCCACAAACGGTAAGTTCTTATCTTACGGATTCTCTCTGCATATGCTGACACCACACAGGGTTGTATGAGCAGCAAGACGATAAGCAGGTCGAGCATAACCTGCGTGGCAAGTTTATCACAGACGACCAGGGTCGATACTCATTCTACTGCTTACGGCCTACTCCTTATCCCGTAAGTGGCATGTTCCGAGTCTACTGCCCCGTTCAAAAGGCTAACTTCCACTTAGGTCCCCGAGGATGGCCCTGCAGGCAAGCTCCTTCACCTCTTGGACCGCCACGTGTACCGTCCTGCTCACTTGCATTTCATGGTAAGCCCAACTCCGACCTGACCAATCGCACAAGATCTAACACGCCACAGGTTATTGCCAAGGACCACAAGTCTGTCGTAACTCAGATTTTCGACTCTGACTCAAGCTATCTTGACAACGATAGTGTCTTTGCTGTCAAGGACGGTCTAACAGTGGACTTTAAGCCACGAAAGGGAGATTCTCAAGCAGAGTGGGAGTTGGAGTACAACATGAGCCTTGCGACGGAGTAGAGATATCTGAAATTGTTCTTTCTCATGGTCATAGCGGAATTGCATTGAATTTCTTTCATGTTGATGATGTGAAGCCGTCATGGCTGTGGTTGGTTATGAATAGTCCTATCGCCCCAATGTAACGAAAGCTTGTTTCGTATAGGCTTATCAGAAGACTTTCGCTTTGAGTAAGAGCCAAATCTAACTCTTGTAAGACTCGGAGTTGTGACGTAAAATGTGTTGAACTTCGTTGTGTAAGCTTACGCTGACAGCCTATCGGCAACTCAATATATCAGAGCCGCACAATTATGTCTTGCCACCAGCCCCGAACCTACTATCTTTCTACGGTTCAAACAGTAGAATAATGGGGCAGCTGTCTAAAGAACTGAGTTAGAGGTTATATTCATTGTCCGATGCTATTTTGTTCATAGTAGACAGATATGGAATCACCCATGACTTTCAGCGAGAGCGACTGGTTTCTTGTACTGGTCTGAGAACGCTGGAACCCATAGAGCATTCCTGGCAGGCTCTCTGTCAGTCTATCGGCTAGTCCTAGTTAAAGTTCGTTATGGATTTTGGCAGCGTATCCGTAGGGTATATCTAGCTGGGATACCATTGCACGCCTTCAAGTTGACCCCTCTCAGACTTTATGAGAAGGAACTTCAACCGAGATTTTCTCAAACTTCACACTAGCAGGCCGAATGTTTAATGACATATACCATGACACCCAATATCATCTGCGTCAATACAAGATACGATTTTGAGTTGGAGAAAATGTCCCAACCTTGTCATGATATCACGTTCATGCATCATCGCTTTCCAGATGCTAGGGAATCAAGCCACTGGACGTCAGCTTATTCTTATCACATCAAATAATCAGTATAAGTCAGCCTGTACTTGATCAATTTGGATCTTCAGATACAACAAGGTCGTCCGTGACAAGTTGAGTTATCATGTCATGAAGTTGTAAGTTTGGAGTCCACTGAATAAAGGACAAACAGCGACAGCGGCTACCCAGTGACTCATCCCATCTTATCAGGTAAATCCAACAGCAATAATCTGGTCATAATTTTGCGAGTTCTTTTGGATAGTTATCACCTGTGATTGTGAGCAGGGTAGGTACCCTACCTTCTCGCTCTGACTAAAGTTTACCTTAGTATGCACCCCGCATTCCGCCAATTACACCATCACCAACTCCAAATGCCGAATAAATCACGTAATGCTAATGGTGTTTTGATGCAACTAGATAATTCTTCCCCGGATGTTTTTGGAAGGCGTGTCACATTCGGGATAGCTCACCGGAAGACTTCGGTCTGGGGTACAAGATTGATTGGTACGCATATCCGACACGTGAGCGGTCGCCGGTCTATCGTCCGACCCACCGCCGGGAGCGATTCCGGAGATAGTGCAGACGCCTATAATTGGCTGGGCAAAGGATGTTCCGCTCCTAGATAAGAGATATGGCCAATAGGGGACACCTTGTTGGCAATATGCGGTTCACGTCCGCTTGGTCTTGGCTTATGATATAATATAATATCATATCAATATCAATCACGCCTGTTCACCACCAAACAAATCGAGACATCACCGAAACAACGAAAACATTCTAGGAACCTGCAATGAGTCGCGCAGGGTTCAGGCAGCTTTCGCTGCTTCGGGCGTCAAAGCAATGCTTATCGACCCGATCCCTAGCAACCCTTGCAAGGTGGCCGAACCAAAATGCAATTGCGCGGTCAGCGCCAGCTTCAGTCACCAAGGTGAGAGCTCGACCTTTCAGCACAACGCGACCCCGTAGGATGGAGGAGGAGATGGAGGATGAGTCGAGCTCATACAGCGAAGCTGATCATGAGCACGCTGTCATCTCTACCTTTGATTTGTTCTCCATTGGTGTTGGCCCTTCGTCATCTCACACCGTGGGGCCAATGCGAGCTGGCAACATCTTTGTCAATGATCTTATCGACGCTGGATTGCTTCCCAAAGTCAATAAGATCCGTGTGGCTATCTACGGAAGTCTTGCGCTCACAGGTGAAGGCCACATGACGCCTTCAGCTCTGCTCCTCGGTCTCGAAGGCGCCGACGTGGAAACTGTCGACACAGGATACGTTCCCACTCGCTTCAACGATATCAAAGCTAGCAAAAAGATCTTCCTAGGTCGAGGTCTGGCTGCCGATGGATCCAAGGGCAAAGAAATCGCTTTCGACTACGACAAGGAATTCATCTGGGAATGGGGACGTAAGCTTCCCCAGCACAGTAACGGCATGCGCTTCACTGTCTTCGACAAAGAGGGTTACGTCCTTGCAACAAACGACATGTTCAGCGTTGGAGGTGGTTTCGTTGTCAATGGCGCTCTCAGCATAGCGCCCCAGGAAACGCTTTCTCCAAATGCCCCCACACAGCTCGATGACCCCGATTTCGAGTTGACGGCCCATCCGGCTGATTTGGCCGAAAACATGTACTACAAGGAAATTCGGCGATCCGATGCCGCGGGAGATCGCAGGACAGGCTCCGAAGTCAAGGTCCTCGACGAAGCCAATGAAGGACCACAGGCCCTCCTCGGAGAGTCAGCTGAGCCAACCGGCCTCTCCACCGATGTCAAGTCCGAGACCAAGAGCACCAGCTCATCACCCCATCCGCGGTACCCATTCCGAGATGCCGCTAGTCTACTTTCTCTGTGCCGCAAGCACAACCTCACAATTGCGCAGCTGGTGTATGAGAATGAGAAGAGTCTGGGCTACACGGATGAAGACATCTATCGCAAGATCTTCAAGATCTGGGGCGTCATGGATGCTAGTATCCTAGAAAGTGTCCAGGCGCCCACTGGATCAAAACTTCCTGGTTCTCTCAAGCTGCATCGACGAGCGCCCGCGCTTTACCGCCGCTTGACTCGAGGACTGTATCCTTCGTCTACTGCGGATACTTCTGCTGCTCAACTGGAGCACAAGTTTTCCTCACCTGACCCCAACATTGGTGAAGATGGGGCTACCTCCCAACCGAGCGCTCTCGCTACACCAGCGGCCACTTCCACTGCTTCGGTGCCAGAAAGATTCACGGCCGGCGGCATCCGGAAGCGCGGACCACCAAGGATACACGGTTCACTGAACCACCCTATCGCTCCAGCTCCGTCGCGTCGTACGACATTCCCAACCATGGACTATCTCTCGGTCTACGCTATCGCTGTCAACGAGACAAATGCTGGAGGTGGCCGAATCGTCACTGCGCCTACCAACGGTGCTGCAGGTATTATTCCTGCCGTGCTGAAGTACACCACCGAGTTTATCAGTGACGACCCCGAGCGGGATATTCCTACTTTCCTCCTCACAGCTGCTGCCATCGGTATGCTTTACAAGCGAGGTGCCACCATCTCCGCTGCTGAAGGAGGATGCATGGCCGAAGTAGGTGTCGCCTGCTCTATGGCTGCTGGTGCCTTCGCAGCATGCATGGGCGCCAGTCCTGAGACAATTGAGCAAGCCGCTGAGATTGGTATCGAGCACAACCTCGGCCTGACCTGCGATCCTATTGGCGGTCTTGTCCAGGCTCCTTGTATCGAGCGAAACGCTCTGGGCGCCACAAAGGCTATTTCCAGCGCCAACTTGGCCCTCAGCAGCGAGACAGGTACTCAACGTGTGAGGCTGGACGATGCCATCCGCGCAATGCGTTTGACGGCCAAGGGCATGAGGAACGAGTTCAAGGAAACCAGTCTGAGTGGATTGGCTACGAGTGTTCACATTAATATTCCAGTCAGCGTGCCTGATTGTTAGATGGATTTTGTGTATTTAGCGAGCGAAATAATCAAACAAAAAACAGGGACTGTTAGGGGCGTGGTCATGGGACTTTTAGAAATAGATTCGCTCTTGTTGCATAAGGCTGAGCTAGAGTAGCATTGTGGGTATCACGTGCCGAATGATGATAGTTAGCCGCATAGGTAATCTGGAATAATCTCTCAGGGCATCAATGAATTCTGTACAACTGTGATGGACAACCACGAGAGCCACATCAATAAGTCTGAAGGAGAAAGTGACGAAGGAGATTTGCAGTCGGTTTGTCCATGCTGCTTCAACCTTGACGCCCTCTTGGCGGATGCGGATGGCAATGATGACGTGAGAATTGATCAGAGCGAACTCGTAGTAACGATCCGTCGAGATGATAAGCAGATGAGAGATGCGGCAGATGGAGGTTGTGAGAGTTGCATATTTATGTTGAAAGCAATGGAGTAAGTCATGGTCTATACGCCATGTTTAATCGCATGAGCCACCTGAGAGCAACCATCTGATGCGTCATAGATTCTATAACTTGCTACCTCCAAAAGCACCTAGAAACACCCATCAGGACACGTCTACAGGACTCGGGCCCCCAATGGATCTAAGCCTAAGCTGGAAAGGAAATCTTCGTCTGCGACTCCGACTGCCGATAGGACCTGGGAATCCAGAGATATCGTTTGGTAACCCCGCTCGGTCACAGATCTTCCTTCAGCTATACGGCGATGAGGGTGTGTAGTTTATTGATTTTATTTTCAGTTGACTGATGATTAATAGCACAAGGAGAATCACTGAAGCACATAAAGCCTTTGCCAGATATATGTGATGACCATCTATCAAAACAAGGTCTCAGCTTTATCAATTCTTGTCTCAAGATATGCCTGGAGAATCATGAGCATTGCAAACAGAACGATACCAGCTTACCGACACGTGTTTTGGATATTGGAGCCAGTGAAAACAGTCACGTACGATTGATCGAGACGATAGACAAGAAAGCCGAAAAGTACGTAGCGCTAAGCTATTGCTGGGGAAGCAATCCCTCCATCAGGACTATGGCCGAAAACCTTGAGGAGATGAAATCTGGAGTCATACTGGAGCGGCTGCCAGCAGCATATGTGGATGCGGTAGCACTGACCAGACAGCTGGGTGTCAGATATATATGGATAGATGCACTATGTATCATTCAAGACTCACAGGCGGATTGGGAGAAGGAATGCTCGAAGATGGCTGAAACATACGCCAACGCCTACCTTACTATCGCGGCTGCATCTTCATCATCCGTGACAAGTCACTTTCTGAAGCCTCTGCTTGAAACGCCGCCACAGGCTCCGCACTATAACCGTCAAGTTTTCAAAACGGCGGTGACGGGCAATAACGGCAAGGGGCTTGTCTCAGTCAAGGCGAGACTTATGCAGGCAACCGGCGCTCACTGGCAATGGCAAGACACCCAGAACGATCAGCAGCCACTTGTCGAGCCGCTCACCCAGCGCGGCTGGACGCTGCAGGAAAAAATCCTCTCAACCCGTCTTCTGTCGCTATCCGCGTCGGAGATGGTCTGGACTTGTAAGGAACGGATAGTATGCGAGTGTGGTTCGCGTTTGAATCATCAGCGCGAGTTTGGTGGTACACCGCTCAGTCAAATTTCCCGACAGAGTGAAGCGTTCAATTTTTGGCACAAGATTGTTGAGAACTATGCTAAGAGGAAGCTCACGCGATCAGAGGACAAGCTCCCAGCTATATCTGCAATAGCAGCTATCGTGCAGAAAAAAATAGGCTCAGACTATATTGCTGGATTATGGGCGGACAATATCGAGCTTGATCTGCTGTGGCGTCGACCAGCATCAACACCAATCCAATCAGCCAGCTCATGTTATATTGCGCCAAGCTTCAGCTGGGCTTCCATAACGGGCGAGATTGACTATCTGTGCTTCCGCAATGGAAAATGGCCATACGAGAAAGCGGCCAAAGTTCTTGAAGTCACTTCAGAAACCGGGCCAGATGCGCCGCTTGGGAGGGTGATGAAAAGCAAGCTGGTCGTACAGGGACCAATAGCCACAGGATATGTCGAGCGACAAGGCCCACACGGCTGGTTTGTTGTGCGTATCGGAAAGACGCGTCTATTCTTCTTCCCAGACACTGTGCTTTCAACTACGATCGCGAATGAGGGATCGGAAATGTCAGTGTGCAGGTCTCATGAGCATGGCAGGGAAGAGCTTAGACAGACGCTGCACAGACTAGACCCGAAAGGGAAATTCAATTCTGAGTACGAGGGGACTACTCGGATTTCCTGTTGGGTGCTGAGACTGGGAGCATATTCTATCGGTAAAAGGGGACAGAAGGACCATGAGTGGTTGGTGCTGGGGAGGTCAGCCACGCAGACGGAGGAGCCCGAGTGCTTTGAGAGAGTTGGCTGGGGATCGATGAAGAACCGTGATGAGGAAGAGCGGTTATTTGCGCAGGAAAGGACGAGTATTATAACTATAGTATAACTATTGATCGATAGATGAAACAATTGACTAGTTGGAACCTAATTATAATTGTGGTGATACCGGAACATTTGGTGCGTGGACACCCAGGTAGCTGGAATGGAATGTAGAATGTCAGCCAAGCCATTTCTCATAGTGCGTAACCCCCCAAGATTAGAAGACGGCACAATGGGTAAGGAAAGGGAAATAAAGAAGCGACTAGACTAGACTGGATTAACCTAACCCCCCGCCACAGAGTGAGATTGTTATCACTAAAGTGGGACCTCTTGCATACGACAGCCCCAGCCCCAGCCCAAGCGAGGCCCAGGCCAGGCCACCATGACATGAGGAGACTAAGAATGGAGGGGGGGATGATGGCGATCGTGGACCAATGAATAAAAAAGCCACTGGTGACATTTTCGGGGTTTGTAACGTTGGTATTATTTGCCTCTCCTCTCACTCTGGAGCTGAGACTGAATTGGGGGCGCCGCCACAGAATTAATTAACTGAGTCACCGAAGAGTGTGAGTGTGAGTGAGTGTCGCACCTAACCTACTGCCAAGACAATGAGAGAAATGACAGCCCTGCTAATCCTCTATTGATCTTGCAGCCAAGCCAACAGAAAAGATGGAACCGGTATAGGTAAATTTATAAAATAAGCTGACTGAAAAGACTGAAAAAAGAGAATGACACCAACAAATAGCAACCAACGTATTCTTTTCTGATCTGATCTGTCTACTCTCAACTAACTCTGCTGTACGGAAATCCGTGCGGGGTCGGACCAGCTAATGTGTAACATTTTACCCTCGCTTGGTTGGTTGCTTTAATTATTGTCCGTCTCTGGTCAATCGCATTAGATCCTTGTTTGGCTTGGCTACCCTACTGTACTTTTGGGGGTGGAGGTGTCAAAATAATGTAGCCTGTAATCTAATCTAAGCGGGCATATGATGACTAAATTATTCCATTCACTATGTTTACAGCGGTCCATTCCTTCTGACACCCTGGCATCCCTCAATGCAATGCAAGCTGCAAGGTAGAATCACTCAATCTTCACTGCCTGTACTCTAGATTAACCTTTTCATTACTTTTTACTGTGCCGTGTGTTAGGTTATGGCCGATCTGTAGGATACTGTATCCGTGCTTTTTGCCTATCTTTATTACTCTTGTTTTGCATTTGTTTGTTGGTTACACCACTTTCCCTTTTTTTATTGCTTTTTTTTTTCTTCTTACTCCTTCTCCTTCCCGTTTTTTCCTTCCTTCTTTCCCGTCAAGGGATTGACTGTTCCACAAGACAAGGAAAGAGCATTCCCGCCCCAACGTCTCTTTCCCTTTCCTTCCCATTTTATTTTTTTATTCTTTGCCGGCCGGGCCACTCGGTGTTCTGCCTGTCTGTGCCCCTTGGAGATCCCCGCTGTCAACCGTCGCGCGAAACCTGAAATGACTTTTCACCCGTCACAATCGGACACCTCTTTTCATTCTCGGTCCAGCTCCAGTAACATCCCCACTAGCCTTGACCCTAGTCAAAGCCCATGCCCAAGCCCAAGTCCAAGCTCCAAATCCAGGTCAATTTATTCAGGCCAGTCTATGCCTATACTCGTACCCGCACCTACCGGCCGCCCTCTTCTCGATCGCATCCAACAGGAGCTGAATGCATGTGCATGCAAGCGGAGCCTGCCAAATTCGCCCGCGCCCGAAACTAATCCCCCCTACAAAACAGTAAAACAAGACAAGGACCTTACCTCTACTTCTATTCCTGCTGACACTGACCCGACCTGCATCTGCATCAGCGCCCAGGAAAAAGACAAGATTCGCTCAATCATCATTCGTAAACAACAGCAAATCGAATGCGATTACCAAGACAGAGCCAGAGCCAGAGCCACGTGCAGGGATACTCAAGTGGCGTACACGCGCCATGTCAACAGCCCAGCAAATTCTCTCATTAACACACTCCAGATCCTCTTCAGCCGCCCGGGGCTGAAATCCCTCGACATGAATTCCGCCAACTTGATTAACGCTGTCAATCTCAACGCAGACACAGATGAGGCGGCATCGTCTATTTCTCATCAGAAGCGAAATTCTAGTTTAGGGAGACGATACAAAACCAACTTCACAACTTTTACCGCCAATCCCCACGGGATCTTTGAGGTGCGATACGCTTACGTGGTCCCAACGGGGTTTAATCTCACGATACTGACTTTTGTATTTTTCGGCAGGCGCGCAAGAGGAAAGGGAGTCATAACGTCGCACACAGTAGCAAGCGTGCGCGGGTAGAGGGTACACGAAAATCAGTGCATTACGACGCGGTTTATCAAAATAACAGGGCGGCCAAAAAGCACATCATTGTTCGCAGCCCCACTGATATTTCGAAGCAACCTGGACAATACCACATCATACGATGTGGCACTCATAACATTAGCTTTGACAAGAACCCTGTTCACAACGCCGCGAAGCATTTGCGCGCGCAACACGACATAGCGGATGCTGATCATGACACCGTCATCGAGCACTTTGGTATTAAGGTTATCGGATGCGACGATGAGAAGCTGGAGCAAAACAACAAGGCCGCTCAGGAAGCTTTCAAAAAAGGACAGAATGGCGCCGGCGATTGCATCATAGTTCGCGAAGATTTGCCTCCACTGGAATCACCACAAACGACAAAATTCAAAAAGCTGAGTCTACCGGCTCAACGCATAAAACGTCGGAAAGCAACACGGTCGCAACTTCGAAAGGGAAAACAGGAAGACTACGACTACGAACTCGAATTGGTTCCCGGCAAAGTGTACGCTATCTACTGGAACGAGACCAAATCCTGGTTCCCCGCCCTACTCCTCCCTTTACACGATTTAGCGTCGATTGGTATACATGAGTCATTCCTTAGGATGGGCTTTGTTAGACCAACACCGCTATGTTACGAGTACGATAGCTCGAGTCAAAGTTTTACTTGGGCCGACGGTTACGAAGATGACGGACCTCGGTGCCTGGATCGACATTACCCTTTTGTTCTTTTCGAAGAGGGAGAGAAGAAGTTCCCCGAGGAATGTCAAAAGGCGTGGATACCGCTCTATGATATCATGCCCTGGAACGAGGACGAAGCTAGGAGGATCGACCACAGCGAACGGGCCTTGGAATACCTACGGGAGAAGGCAGCAGAAAATCAGCGAGAGATTCCAGATTCGATAGATGAGGGTAAGTCTTTCCGAACTGGTGCGCTGGAATATTCTGACCTGAAGTGCGATCCAGTATCGGAATCGGGCTCTGACGAATCTGAGCTTTCTTCACTAGCGTCAGAGTCTTCTGCAGGGCAACAACTTGCAGCGGAGGCCGACGCCGCGAACTCTGATGCTCTGGACGAGCCAGAATTCCCTGAACAGTCCACAGAGGCCTCCGACGAAATTGATGTTCACCAGCAGCACGATACTCGATCCGAAAATCAGCCCGAGAAACTGCCGAATGATCATGAGATGGAGGACGTTTCAGATGATACCCAGGAAGCCCAGATCCCACAGGCCGACGAACCAGTAACGACCACCGTAGCCATGACAGAAACAGCGGCGCAAGAGGGAGTAACAAGAAACCAAGAAATTCAACAAGAACAATCTCAAGCTCAAACGCGAGACGCGGCAGCCACAGATGATGATGAGATGGACCTGAGTCCTTCAGAAGCAACAAGCGAGCCCAATGAAGATAAGAGAAACCACACACTTGAAACTGCTTCCAAGGTTCCAGAGGTCAACGAATCGCCTGGAGAAATGTCACAAGATGTAGATGACAGCACGGAATCAGATGTCGATATGACGGAGGCTGACGAGGAGGATGCGGCAATTGAGGAGCCAGAACAAAACGACCTCCAGACGAGAGCGGAACCCCAGAACGACCCTGTACAAGACGTGCCCGCGCGCAAGACTAATACAGACGACGCCGAGACTGTATCGAAGGAACCAGACTTAAACCTCCAATCCGAGGTGAATCATTCGGCAAAGTTTGAATCTGGAAGATGTTCTGGGGAGGCGATTTTACCAAGATGCAGACCCGGAAAGCAGCCAGGATCAACACGCGAGACTCAAGAGGATGGTCTCAAGATTAAGGACTCGACCGATGAAAGAATTGCAAACAAGGATCTCCTGAAGCTGGACTCGACGCCCAAAGAACTAGCCCCAGCAGAGACGGCTGCTTCATCCCAAGAAGTGAGCTCTGCAGCGAAGCCATCTAAACCAAGCCTGAAAGTGTCAGCTTCGCTTGACAAACCACAGCAAAGCTCGCTCTCACCAGCCGAGCTCGAAACCCTATTACAGGAAGGTGAAAGTTTGTATGACCAGCTTTCACATTCCGAATCCATTTCACAGCAAGATACCAATACCCCTCCCAGTTCGACTTCCTCTGATGATAGTAGTCTTATGATGGCTCATAACCCATTCGATGGTATGATGGTTGAATCGAACTCTGTTGAGATCGAGACATCTCTATCACACGTCAGGATGGGTGAAGACGGTGGCAGGCCCAGTAATCAATCGCTGGCTAAGGAAAGTTCAAGTCAACATCATCCTTTATATGCTGATGTTGGCGAACGAGCATCCCTCCACTCTCGATCAGTGTCTCTTAGTAGCGAGACACAACGGTTGTCACTGGATGAAGCAAGCCAGCGGGGTCCAGCACCCAGCAACACTGTACAGCAGCCTTCCTACGCTGAGATGGGACGTGGTGCTTCGACGCCGTCGCGACCTTCTACCAGAGATGGCAGGGTTTCTCAGCAACATTCTCCTGTAACTTCAACGGCCCAGCGCGCTTTCACACCGGCAAATTCATTCACCGCCATCAACCAGTCCCTTGCACGACCTTCTCCCTACGCCAGCACTGGTCAAAGAGCGTCTACGTCTTCGCGTCCATCTACTAGAGACCGCGAGACTCATCATCAGCATTCTCCTTATTCTGAAATGGGCCGGCCCGCTTCCACGTCCGTACGATCACCTACAGAACCCCCGCCTCAAAACTCATCGGGACCAGGAGCTTCTTCGCACTCTCGTCCGTCACTCAGAGGTGGCGAAGGAGTACAAGTTCAGCCACCTAAGCGACGAGAAGGCTTGGCAGGAGCTCACCATGAGGCTCGATTAGTATCGAAGTCACCGCCAGTTCAAATGCCACTTCCTGTAGCTGCAGCAAGAGATAAACCTCAAGTGCAGTCAGGCAGTCCACTACAGCAGGTGGCCGCTTCGCCATTACGGGCACCTTGCGAAGTATCACAGCCTAGTACCATGCGCCCACCTTCACAAGCTGCTGAAGGTCCACGACAGTCGGCTGATGCTCCCTCAATAAGCTCTGGAGGTCTTCGACACCCTCATGCGCAGTACATTTCATCGCCACCTGCGGTGAGTATGGCATTAACAAACCCGGGATCAGCATCCAGCCAGTGCCGAGAGACAACCGCCCTACCAGCTCATGGACCGACCATCACGAATTCGCAGCCCATACCTCCATCTCGAGCAATTTCCAACACGGCTGCTACGTCCCAGCCGCCCTATGCGCCAGCGAACTTCGGGCGCCCTTCTATCAACGGTCATGTAGTTCGCGAGGGGCTACCTTCAAGACAGCTAGCACTACAAAGCCCTCGGCTCCCTTCCATTCCCCAAAGCGCTCCCGCGCCGCCGGTTGCTGAGTCTCCAAGACTGTCCTATGCGAGCACGTCCCGATCGAGTTCCTTCTCCCAGGGTTACAAAGTACCTGTAGCTCAGCCACTACCGTCACCCCGGGTGTTAGCAGGCGAGACATCACCCGCCCAGGACTTTCGTATACCAGCTTCACCACACCAGCCGGTTAGAGAACTCCCCAGACCGTATGCGACACGTGGACAATCTTGGTCACACGTACCGCCCTCCCCGCAACAGACATCGGTGAGATTGCCACCCCCAAGCACTCTTGCTCATGGGCACCCGTCACCGCCGATCGGCGCATCTCCACGCTTGCAGGCCATGGAAGTTCCTCGACCTGGTTCAGCGATTCATGGGAGTAGACCTCCCACATCCCCTCGCCAGTACGCAATGAGTCTTTCTCGTCCAGGCTCTGTTGTTCATGGAGCACAGGCACCGAGCGCGGCATCATCTCCACAGCTTGCATCGGCATCGACCACTTCACCAAGACCAAGTACTGCCAACACTATACGTGGTCCACCGTCGAATGCCATGTCCCCACGTGAAAGGACATTGTCAGTGGCACAAATGGAAGCTTCCAGATCCTCAATTGGCGAGAGCCGGGGAAGTTCTTCCCATGGACCCCTACCACCACTCCGTCACCACGGAAGCAACTACGTCCCTGCTTCCTCAGCACCTGAGTACACCCGGACATCTCCGTCTAGTGCAAACCATGCATATACACATCCCAACATCAATACCCAAAATCATAATGACCACTCATACTCATACAGAAGTGGTTCCCAAAACCGAGATTTAACACCACGGTCTCACAGGCCCGCCTACCAAGTCCCCGTCCAACAAGGAAACCTCCCACCGAGACTTGAGTCTCTTCTCACCCTTGTCTCCCCGCCTGTCGCTCTAAAAATTCAAGAGAAAACTGGCATGGGCCACGATTTACAACCTGAGGATTACCTCAACTACGATAACAAGTACCAATGTCTATTTTGTCGAATTGGTATCGCCGAGCGGGCGGTTTTCATCCAACACCTGGATAGGTTTTGTCCTTATACCCAACCAGACCCTAATAAACCAAAACAGGCGAAACAAGTTCGCCGTTAGGAATGATTATCTGTGAAACTCAGACTACCTGCATGCCATCTTTTAGGATGCACGAGTAAAGAAATACTTCTTGTATATATTTGTGGGCAAGGAAAGCATGGAAAAGTTGCGGGCAAGGCGTTTTCTGACTGAGGAATTATTTCCTTGAAACCGGCGTTAGGCTACTGTTTCGGGAGTGAATAGGAGTTTTCAATCTGGCTAGGTAGAATATTGAAGTAGGAGAATAGTTATGCTGAAGTATTTACGCTACAAAGCGCCAGTATGATGGATCCTTATAGGTTCATTGAATTCATTTTTATATGCTGTGCTATCATGATACAAGCATCCACGCTTCAGGTGTGCGTTTGACAGCAGGCTCGAGTTAATACATAAGTAAGCTATCAACAACTTATACAAAGCGTGCTCATTGAACAATCTTCTCGTCAGTCTTCGAGTCACTCGCTGCTCCTCCTTCAACACCAGCTGTATCAAGGCCCAACTGAGCCGTGTCCCAACCTTGGCTCTGGAGATACTCGCGGAACTTTTGATCTTCGAGGGTGATAGTATCCTGACCGATATGAGGAATGCAGAAAAACACTATAAGAGCCGAGAGAATACAAAGACTGGAAGATACCCAGAAAGGATATTGAGCGCTTTGGGTCTCGTTACCACCAGCGGCCTGAATGTATGGAAAGACATATGTGCCAACAAACGCGCCGATCTTTCCAACCGCGGCAGCAATGCCGTAGTATCGACCTCGGACTCCAGTAGCGCATGTCTTGGCTGCGAGAAGACCGATATTGTTTCCGGGACCTAGCTCACCGAGGGCTTGGAAGATACCAAACACTACGGCAAAAGCAGCGATTTGGCTTGAGATCTTGTCATAGACACCAGCCATGATGAATCCGACGATGGCTTGGAGCGTAACACCGAGCATGAGAGTGTATCGAGGGCCGATCCAGTCACTGACGAAGGCACCAATCAAGGTACCTGGTAGATAGAACATGTTGACGACGGTGTTCCAGCCAAAGACTGTGGTGAGAGGTGCGTTATCACCATAGATGCCTGATAGAATGGACGAAGAGTAGATACCGAAAGCGTAGGATGAGAACTAAAAATGTCAGCCAGAGGATTCACGTGTAGATGGAGAGCTTACGTTGTAGAGGAACCAGACAAGGCTGACAGCGAAAAGTCTAAACCAGTAGTAACGCAGAACCAACGAGTATGGTGTTTGGCGTCTCATGGATTGCTTGGCGAATTCTTCAGGCTCTTTGAGTCTTAATCGCAGGACGAATAGGATAAGAGGAAAGACAACACCAATGCCAAGACTGGTTCTCCAAATGGTACCATAGTTGGCGTTGTGAGCGGCGGCGGCAACGACGTCTGTGTCGTGTGAGCGATATGATGAGCAGTGGTTGAGGCAACTTACAAGGAACGAAAGCACCGATGACAAAGCCGAAGTCGATCATTGAATTGGTGAAGAGGATGAACCATCGATTTCGTGTGCCTTTCTTCATTTGACCACTGGACTCTGCGCAACCAACACTACCTGCTGGATATTCACCTAACTTTGTTAGCACAATATGATTTCCCACTGACTCAAAGAGTGTTTACCTCCTATGCCGATACCAACAAAGAATCGCCAGGCAGTCAACATGTTGAACATTCCAACGGGTTCACCATGCCAGTAGGATCCAGCAGCCAAGGCAGTAAAGATAATAAGAATAACAGTAGACACCATGAGCGTATTGGTTCGTGACCAATGATCTGCAAGGAAACCGAACACTAGTTGACCAACGACGGTGCCTACAAAGGCAATATCGGAGACGTATTTGAAGGCATTCGATTTGACGTAGATATCGCCATATTGTCGCCTCAACGTGGTATTAACGGAACCGATGACCTGAACAAGTTAGGCAATTCTTCACAAAGGGACCGTGGTAGAGCTCACGTTGTTGATGTAACCATCTGAGAAAAGACCAGCACCGCAAGCGAATACTGGAAGAGCAGTCTCCATCCAAGGTCGTTGAGGGATATCATCTTGGATCTCATTGTTATGACGAGCCTCAGCAGAAGCGTCGCTATCGGATTTCTTCCTAAAGCCTAACATCGCGGTGTGTTCACTAAAAATTGATAGATCACAATGATGTTGTGCAAAGAAGATAAAGTGCACGCCCAGTCACAGTTATACAAAGCGGAGGAAACAGGCAGGGTCACGTTTTTGCGGTCAAGGAATAGGTGATGCCTCGGGTAAGAGCGATGGGCTCGGTGTCACAGGATGTGTTTGCGTTTAAAGGGAAGAAGGGAAAATCCCGCTAGACACGAAAGGATGGTATCTGTGAGGTAATGCAATGAAAGAGAGGGAGATAAGCTTGCAATGGAGACCAGATGCAACCAACAGACGCTCCACTGTCCCAAGTCCTTTTCAGCAGCTCGTAAGACAAGCTCTGCGAATCATTACGTACACGAGGACAGGCAGTCAGTTAGAATAACACCGAATCAAGTCTGGGGGTCGTCCAATTGACTTTGAAGAAGTCTCTATGAAGCGTCGATTTATTACCGAGTTGGGCATTCCGTGGCTTGCTGCTCGGCTCAAAAATGCCGGAAATTGCCCTGCGACCTGTCATCGCGTAGAGCCTACGCTAGGACGAATATGTCAGGTGCAAGTTCCCTGTTCGTTCCTCCTGTTATCAGCTGTTATTTTTTGTCAATTCATCGGTACGAGTATTGGGTTGGTGATGGACCCAGAAATTAAGACAAGACCTGGTCTGAGTGGGGGAGGGTCAAATGACTGGGGAAAGCTTTCTGTTTGGAACTAGAATCTCGATGCCTCTGCAAATGAAATGAAATTGATGCGCTACAAACAGTTCTGTAGATCACGGAGAATTACTCCCTGCGCGCCGATGGGAATATCCTGGGCACACGAGCATTTCCTACAAGGAGATTCCGCTACGGTGGGCGCTGCAATGTTCAGGTGAAGCCGATGTAACGTTGTTTTCGTGGCTATCAAGTCAGCAGTACATAGTCTATAACTCTTTGGTCGACGCTAACGAAAACAGCCGCCTCTATAGCTCAGTGGTAGAGCGTTGCACTTGTAATGCAAAGGTCCATCGTTCAATCCGGTGTGGAGGCATACAAATAATCTTTTTGCCTTTTTTATCTCTACTGAACGCAACGTTATTATTGCCAATTCTTTTTTTTTTCTTTTCTTTTTTTT